>NW_025780451.1:0-18372 GCF_021130785.1 Homalodisca vitripennis | reverse complement strand
ACTCTTCTTATAGTGAATAGAGTTAAAGAAAATATTCTATTCAAAACTTTATATTAATGTAAAAGGTATTGAAAAAAGTGGATTGTAATATTTGACCAACATCTATATACATTCTTATATTTGTATTGAAATACGAAACTATAACGAGTATAACTTCTACTTACTCGTACTTTCTTCTTCTTTATAACATTCACTGGCTGCTGTTTAGTCCTTCTTCTTGTTTCTCGCAGCCTTTTGAGCCTCGTCTGCTTGTTATTGACCTCATTCAATAAGAGTTTCAAATATTCTTGATGCCCTTCATTTTCTGCTCGAACTAATGTTTTAAGTAAATTTTTCTAAAATAAAACAAATCAATTAATATTAATTACTATTAAACTTAAAATTCAATAAAACAGTATGTTGAATTACTGAAAGGACATGTGCTGCGCCCATCTGTGAATGTCGCGAACTATCTATTTTCTCCACAGAGTATGAAGCACTCTTATTATAGTGAATAGAGTTAAAGAAAATATTCTATTCAAAACTTTATATTAATGTAAAAGGTATTGAAAAAAGTGGATTGTAATATTTGACCAACATCTATATACATTCTTATATTTGTATTGAAATACGAAACTATAACGAGTATAACTTCTACTTACTCGTACTTTCTTCTTCTTTATAACATTCACTGGCTGCTGTCGTACTTTCTTCTTTATAACATTCACTGGCTGCTGTTTAGTCCTTCTTCTTGTTTCTCGCAGCCTTTTGAGCCTCGTCTGCTTGTTATTGACCTCATTCAATAAGAGTTTCAAATATTCTTGATGCCCTTCATTTTCTGCTCGAACTAATGTTTTAAGTAAATTTTTCTAAAATAAAACAAATCAATTAATATTAATTACTATTAAACTTAAAATTCAATAAAACAGTATGTTGAATTACTGAAAGGACATGTGCTGCGCCCATCTGTGAATGTCGCCAACTATCTATTTTCTCCACAGAGTATGAAGCACTCTTATTATAGTGAATAGAGTTAAAGAAAATATTCTATTCAAAACTTTATATTAATGTAAAAGGTATTGAAAAAAGTGGATTGTAATATTTGACCAACATCTATATACATTCTTATATTTGTATTGAAATACGAAACTATAACGAGTATAACTTCTACTTACTCGTACTTTCTTCTTCTTTATAACATTCACTGGCTGCTGTCGTACTTTCTTCTTTATAACATTCACTGGCTGCTGTTTAGTCCTTCTTCTTGTTTCTCGCAGCCTTTTGAGCCTCGTCTGCTTGTTATTGACCTCATACAATAAGAGTTTCAAATATTCTTGATGCCCTTCATTTTCTGCTCGAACTAATGTTTTAAGTACATTTTTCTAAAATAAAACAAATCAATTAATATTAATTACTATTAAACTTAAAATTCAATAAAACGGTATGTTGAATTACTGAAAGGACATGTGCTGCGCCCATCTGTGAATGTCGCGAACTATCTATTTTCTCCACAGAGTATGAAGCACTCTTATTATAGTGAATAGAGTTAAAGAAAATATTCTATTCAAAACTTTATATTAATGTAAAAGGTATTGAAAAAAGTGGATTGTAATATTTGACCAACATCTATATACATTCTTATATTTGTATTGAAATACGAAACTATAACGAGTATAACTTCTACTTACTCGTACTTTCTTCTTCTTTATAACATTCACTGGCTGCTGTTTAGTCCTTCTTCTTGTTTCTCGCAGCCTTTTGAGCCTCGTCTGCTTGTTATTGACCTCATTCAATAAGAGTTTCAAATATTCTTGATGCCCTTCATTTTCTGCTCGAACTAATGTTTTAAGTACATTTTTCTAAAATAAAACAAATCAATTAATATTAATTACTATTAAACTTAAAATTCAATAAAACGGTATGTTGAATTACTGAAAGGACATGTGCTGCGCCCATCTGTGAATGTCGCGAACTATCTATTTTCTCCACAGAGTATGAAGCACTCTTATTATAGTGAATAGAGTTAAAGAAAATATTCTATTCAAAACTTTATATTAATGTAAAAGGTATTGAAAAAAGTGGATTGTAATATTTGACCAACATCTATATACATTCTTATATTTGTATTGAAATACGAAACTATAACGAGTATAACTTCTACTTACTCGTACTTTCTTCTTCTTTATAACATTCACTGGCTGCTGTTTAGTCCTTCTTCTTGTTTCTCGCAGCCTTTTGAGCCTCGTCTGCTTGTTATTGACCTCATTCAATAAGAGTTTCAAATATTCTTGATGCCCTTCATTTTCTGCTCGAACTAATGTTTTAAGTAAATTTTTCTAAAATAAAACAAATCAATTAATATTAATTACTATTAAACTTAAAATTCAATAAAACAGTATGTTGAATTACTGAAAGGACATGTGCTGCGCCCATCTGTGAATGTCGCGAACTATCTATTTTCTCCACAGAGTATGAAGCACTCTTATTATAGTGAATAGAGTTAAAGAAAATATTCTATTCAAAACTTTATATTAATGTAAAAGGTATTGAAAAAAGTGGATTGTAATATTTGACCAACATCTATATACATTCTTATATTTGTATTGAAATACGAAACTATAACGAGTATAACTTCTACTTACTCGTACTTTCTTCTTCTTTAAACATTCACTGGCTGCTGTCGTACTTTCTTCTTTATAACATTCACTGGCTGCTGTTTAGTCCTTCTTCTTGTTTCTCGCAGCCTTTTGAGCCTCGTCTGCTTGTTATTGACCTCATTCAATAAGAGTTTCAAATATTCTTGATGCCCTTCATTTTCTGCTCGAACTAATGTTTTAAGTAAATTTTTCTAAAATAAAACAAATCAATTAATATTAATTACTATTAAACTTAAAATTCAATAAAACAGTATGTTGAATTACTGAAAGGACATGTGCTGCGCCCATCTGTGAATGTCGCCAACTATCTATTTTCTCCACAGAGTATGAAGCACTCTTATTATAGTGAATAGAGTTAAAGAAAATATTCTATTCAAAACTTTATATTAATGTAAAAGGTATTGAAAAAAGTGGATTGTAATATTTGACCAACATCTATATACATTCTTATATTTGTATTGAAATACGAAACTATAACGAGTATAACTTCTACTTACTCGTACTTTCTTCTTCTTTATAACATTCACTGGCTGCTGTTTAGTCCTTCTTCTTGTTTCTCGCAGCCTTTTGAGCCTCGTCTGCTTGTTATTGACCTCATTCAATAAGAGTCAAATATTCTTGATGCCCTTCATTTTCTGCTCGAACTAATGTTTTAAGTAAATTTTTCTAAAATAAAACAAATCAATTAATATTAATTACTATTAAACTTAAAATTCAATAAAACAGTATGTTGAATTACTGAAAGGACATGTGCTGCGCCCATCTGTGAATGTCGCGAACTATCTATTTTCTCCACAGAGTATGAAGCACTCTTATTATAGTGAATAGAGTTAAAGAAAATATTCTATTCAAAACTTTATATTAATGTAAAAGGTATTGAAAAAAGTGGATTGTAATATTTGACCAACATCTATATACATTCTTATATTTGTATTGAAATACGAAACTATAACGAGTATAACTTCTACTTACTCGTACTTTCTTCTTCTTTAAAACATTCACTGGCTGCTGTCGTACTTTCTTCTTTATAACATTCACTGGCTGCTGTTTAGTCCTTCTTCTTGTTTCTCGCAGCCTTTTGAGCCTCGTCTGCTTGTTATTGACCTCATACAATAAGAGTTTTAAATATTCTTGATGCCCTTCATTTTCTGCTCGATCTAATGTTTTAAGTACATTTTTCTAAAATAAAACAAATCAATTAATATTAATTACTATAAAACATACAATTCAATAAAACGGTGTGTTGAATTACTGAAAGGACATGTGCTGCGCCCATCTGTGAATGTCGCGAACTATCTATTTTCTCCACAGAGTATGAGGCACTCTTATTATAGTGAATAGAGTTAAAGAAAATATTCTATTCAAAACTTTATATTAATGTAAAAGGTATTGAAAAAAGTGGATTGTAATATTTGACCAACATCTATATACATTCTTATATTTGTATTGAAATACGAAACTATAACGAGTATAACTTCTACTTACTCGTACTTTCTTCTTTATAACATTCACTGGCTGCTGTTTAGTCCTTCTTCTTGTTTCTCGCAGCCTTATGAGCCTCGTCTGCTTGTTATATGATTTCATTTAATAAGAGTTTCAAATATTCTTGATGCCCTTCATTTTCTGCTCTAACTAATGTTTTAAGTAAATTTTTCTAAAATGAAACAAATCAATTAATATTAATTACTATTAAACTTAAAATTCAATAAAACAGTATGTTGAATTACTGAAAGGACATGTGCTGCGCCCATCTGTGAATGTCGCCAACTATCTATTTTCTCCACAGAGTATGAAGCACTCTTATTATAGTGAATAGAGTTAAAGAAAATATTCTATTCAAAACTTTATATTAATGTAAAAGGTATTGAAAAAAGTGGATTGTAATATTTGACCAACATCTATATACATTCTTATATTTGTATTGAAATACGAAACTATAACGAGTATAACTTCTACTTACTCGTACTTTCTTCTTCTTTATAACATTCACTGGCTGCTGTCGTACTTTCTTCTTTATAACATTCACTGGCTGCTGTTTAGTCCTTCTTCTTGTTTCTCGCAGCCTTTTGAGCCTCGTCTGCTTGTTATTGACCTCATTCAATAAGAGTTTTAAATATTCTTGATGCCCTTCATTTTCTGCTCGAACTAATGTTTTAAGTACATTTTTCTAAAATAAAACAAATCAATTAATATTAATTACTATTAAACTTAAAATTCAATAAAACGGTATGTTGAATTACTGAAAGGACATGTGCTGCGCCCATCTGTGAATGTCGCGAACTATCTATTTTCTCCACAGAGTATGAAGCACTCTTATTATAGTGAATAGAGTTAAAGAAAATATTCTATTCAAAACTTTATATTAATGTAAAAGGTATTGAAAAAAGTGGATTGTAATATTTGACCAACATCTATATACATTCTTATATTTGTATTGAAATACGAAACTATAACGAGTATAACTTCTACTTACTCGTACTTTCTTCTTCTTTATAACATTCACTGGCTGCTGTTTAGTCCTTCTTCTTGTTTCTCGCAGCCTTTTGAGCCTCGTCTGCTTGTTATTGACCTCATTCAATAAGAGTTTCAAATATTCTTGATGCCCTTCATTTTCTGCTCGAACTAATGTTTTAAGTACATTTTTCTAAAATAAAACAAATCAATTAATATTAATTACTATTAAACTTAAAATTCAATAAAACGGTATGTTGAATTACTGAAAGGACATGTGCTGCGCCCATCTGTGAATGTCGCGAACTATCTATTTTCTCCACAGAGTATGAAGCACTCTTATTATAGTGAATAGAGTTAAAGAAAATATTCTATTCAAAACTTTATATTAATGTAAAAGGTATTGAAAAAAGTGGATTGTAATATTTGACCAACATCTATATACATTCTTATATTTGTATTGAAATACGAAACTATAACGAGTATAACTTCTACTTACTCGTACTTTCTTCTTCTTTATAACATTCACTGGCTGCTGTTTAGTCCTTCTTCTTGTTTCTCGCAGCCTTTTGAGCCTCGTCTGCTTGTTATATGATTTCATTTAATAAGAGTTTCAAATATTCTTGATGCCCTTCATTTTCTGCTCTAACTAATGTTTTAAGTACATTTTTCTAAAATAAAACAAATCAATTAATATTAATTACTATTAAACTTAAAATTCAATAAAACAGTATGTTGAATTACTGAAAGGACATGTGCTGCGCCCATCTGTGAATGTCGCCAACTATCTATTTTCTCCACAGAGTATGAAGCACTCTTATTATAGTGAATAGAGTTAAAGAAAATATTCTATTCAAAACTTTATATTAATGTAAAAGGTATTGAAAAAAGTGGATTGTAATATTTGACCAACATCTATATACATTCTTATATTTGTATTGAAATACGAAACTATAACGAGTATAACTTCTACTTACTCGTACTTTCTTCTTCTTTATAACATTCACTGGCTGCTGTCGTACTTTCTTCTTTATAACATTCACTGGCTGCTGTTTAGTCCTTCTTCTTGTTTCTCGCAGCCTTTTGAGCCTCGTCTGCTTGTTATTGACCTCATTCAATAAGAGTTTCAAATATTCTTGATGCCCTTCATTTTCTGCTCGAACTAATGTTTTAAGTACATTTTTCTAAAATAAAACAAATCAATTAATATTAATTACTATTAAACTTAAAATTCAATAAAACGGTATGTTGAATTACTGAAAGGACATGTGCTGCGCCCATCTGTGAATGTCGCGAACTATCTATTTTCTCCACAGAGTATGAAGCACTCTTATTATAGTGAATAGAGTTAAAGAAAATATTCTATTCAAAACTTTATATTAATGTAAAAGGTATTGAAAAAAGTGGATTGTAATATTTGACCAACATCTATATACATTCTTATATTTGTATTGAAATACGAAACTATAACGAGTATAACTTCTACTTACTCGTACTTTCTTCTTCTTTATAACATTCACTGGCTGCTGTTTAGTCCTTCTTCTTGTTTCTCGCAGCCTTTTGAGCCTCGTCTGCTTGTTATTGACCTCATTCAATAAGAGTTTCAAATATTCTTGATGCCCTTCATTTTCTGCTCGAACTAATGTTTTAAGTAAATTTTTCTAAAATAAAACAAATTTTATTT
The DNA here is from genome assembly GCF_021130785.1 of Homalodisca vitripennis. Lineage (NCBI taxonomy): Eukaryota > Metazoa > Arthropoda > Insecta > Hemiptera > Cicadellidae > Homalodisca > Homalodisca vitripennis. The sequence continues at coordinate 11,601 of NW_025780451.1, read as the reverse complement.
TACAAATAATGCACTCTTACCATGTGCTATGCTGCACACTACCATGTGCTATGCTGCACACTACCATGTGCCAAGCTGCACTCTACTTACATGTGCTATGCTGCACACTACCATGTGCTAAAATTTGATGGCAGAAGGCCTTAAATTAACCAAGTAGGCTATAAGGGGGAGTTATGGGGCTAAAAGACCCGAAGAACGTTACATCTCTCAGAAGGCTTTAAAAATTTAGTAAAAATGAAACCTTCAGCAGTCCTCTCTGGGTTTTGTTTACAAAAACTACATAACAAGTGACACATTACAAACAATATTGGCTGCAGAATAAAAGGAACTGTAACATAAGCCTAGGACTGGTTCCTCACTGAGAGACAGAAAATTAATATAAGCTGGAAGAGAAAGGGTGAAAACTAACAAAAGTGTAAGAGAAATAATTTGAAAGCCAATTTAAAATTTAGTTAACAGCCAGAAGTACTAAAAGTTAATAAAAAGCAAAACTACAATTTGGAAAACCATGTGCTCTTAACCTTCACAGTTTGAAAAATGAAAATAATCACTAAAATTTAAAAGAAAGCAAAACTTACTCATCAGTGAGGGGCCGTCAACTTAGCTGCACATGTTAGAAGGAGAAATGCTCAGCAAAAACTAACAAACACTTAAATTTAACAAAATAAATTAAACTGGAGCTGCTCCTAACTAGTACAGCACGGCTCGGAGTCTTTGCCACTCTGCCGGAAAGGCCAAACGCCTTCAAATGGTCAGTCGCCTCTGCAGCCAATAAACCACACACACACTATATAAAACACACATGAGCCGGGGAGATATAGGTATAGAACCGGCTCAAGGTATTGATTTTGTAATGTCTTTTTCTAAAAAGACATCATCATGTCCTTTCAACCAGGTTGTGTCAAAATATCAACCGAAGTAGAGCGGCTGTAAATAGTGATACAATAAATGAATATTTCGATGAGCTCTCGATTTCTCTCAAAGATGTTGAACTATGTATGATCGTAAACTATGATGAAACGAATATGACAGATGATCCAGGTACAAAAAAAGTTGTAGTAAGAAGAGGAACACGCCATCCAAAGAGAATTGTTGATTCCTCAAAATCGAGCACATCCGTTATGTTTTCGGGGAGTGCTGATGGCCAAATGCTTCCTCCTTATAAGGCAAGCCATCTATACGACACTTGGACTGAGAATGGTCCACTAGGTACTGTATATAATAGGTCGAAAAGTGGGTGGTTTACCCTTGAAATTTTCGAGGATTGGTTTTGTAAAATAGCCCTTCCGTACTTCCCGAAGTTTGACAAAGATGTGGCAATAGTGTTAATCGGTGATAATCTTTCAAGCCACATATCTGCCTACATAATTGATGAATACAAGAAAAACAACATCAAGTATATTCTGTTACCACCCAATACACCCAACCTTTGGATGTAGCCTTTTTTAGACCCTTAAAGATCAAGTGGCGTCAAACCTTAAATGTGTGGAAAGAGAAAACCCGTGGTAGCGTGCCAAAGGACAAGTTTCCACGCATCTTAAAAAATGTATTAATGATATGGGTGAGGAAAACATCAAAGAAAAACTTGAAAAGTGCATTTAAAGGTGCTGGCATTGTTCCAATGGATCGTCAACAAGTGTTTAAAAAGGCTCCCAGGAGGAAAAGACCAAGGTAATTGTGAAAATGATGCAAACTCTAGGAACACTTGGGTGGAATCATTTCAAAGCTATTTAGAGGAGAGTAGAAGAAAGGAGACTAAACCACAAAGAAAAATAAAGAAGAAGAGGCTCAATGTTCCTCCTGGAAGAAGTATTGAAGGGTTTGATTCTGCCGAAGGCAGTGTTACATTACAGGATCAAATTAAAATACCAAGCACCTCAAAGAAAAAAAGGCAAAACTATTTTAGTGATTCAAGTGATGAAAGTGATATTGAGGTTTCACTTAAGGATTCTGATTCGGATTTAATATTAAGTGATTTAACAGATGTAGATTATGACAAGGAAGAAGCTTCTTTTTCAGAAACATCGTCTATGCCAAAGAAATCTCCTGTAAAAAATTGAAGATCTCAAGCCAAGTATGTTTGTAGTTACAGAACTATTATTTAATGGCAACACAAAAAAGTGACAAAGCAATTCTATGCTCTCATACAAAATATACAACCTGAGGAAAAAACTCTCACAGTAAAAGTTTTTCGCAAAAGTTCAAAGTCAGTGAAAAACGATTACGTTTTTCCTTGTATTAATTGATGATGTGATGGACATTAGTATTTCTGATATAATCACCATTGTAAACCCTGTTAAAGTAATGGGGACATCATACTTTTCCATTTGTTCTTAAAAAATTGACTAATTTTTCACTATCCAATTAGGCCTAAAAATGTTTTTGTAAGACATTTTCTGTAACTTTCTTTGCAATTATGATGAATTAAAACAATGTCATTTTCATATTGGTGTGTTTTTGTTACCCCACTATAAGGTAACATAAGCCATCCATTAATATTCAATGCATGGTTTTTGTTACCCCACATTAGGGGGTAACAAAAACCACCTTATTTTTTAATTATTACTTCTAAAATACTTGTTGCAAGGAAATTTGGTTAATGTAAAATTAAAGTATAACAATAGACCTATTTTATGCAGCTTTTGATTTGTTTTAAAGTTATACAGAATTGAAGTGGTGCATGGTTGAAGCTGAAAACTGGCATTAGTAACCCCCAACTATGGTACTATTACTTTTAGCCCAGGAACCAATGTTTTACTTAAATAAGTAAAGAAGTAACATGTCGTTTCACACATTTTCAGAAATAGTAACTCCACACGGTATAGTATAAAAATGAATTAATTTAGCTGCCTAGATACCATCTTGAAATTTGTTCTGTCCAGTTGGTTCTTAGATGTTTACAAAAGCCACCTTAAGCGATGATCTTCAGAAATTATTTAGTTTTATTAATATAAGATATTTAGTCTCATGTTGCTGAATATATGTTTGGAAGAAATGCTGCTTATCTTTTACCAGTAATACATTCCGAGTGTAAATGGTTTTTTTCAAAAGTACCTTTCACTGTCAGTCTTACTACATTTATTTATATTTCGCACTATAAGAAATGAAAAAAAAACTCATCACTTGTTTTTTATGCAGGTAACCATTTAATACCGCAAAAGGTTAAGTAATCTTTTGTCCTTTTGTATTACGCGGTGATCAACATCAATATTTTTTACTAATATGATATATTACAAAGTGAATTGTTTTAATCACGCTTGAGAATATTACAGGAGTTGAAAAGACGTAATAAACTAAAAATTTAATTAAAAATGTGGAATAAAGTGAACATAATAATCCTCGGTCCCTATCTTCAATAAATAGTTAAGCAGTAATGAGATGTATATTGTAGGGTTCCATGAAATCAATTAAATATAAGGGCGTTTTTGAGAATATATAATCACAATATATACATGTTTAAATAGGACAGTTAGCTGATCACAGCAAAGATAAAACAAATATGACGTTATCATGAACACTAGTAACATAGTTTTTGCTCTTGAAATGTCTTTAAATTTCTCCACTTTACTGTCTTTTTTAAATTTAGAACATGGCTTGAAAGGAATTGGGCCAATTGGGTCTTTCTTTAGTTACGTAACGTGAAGGAATGGTGAATCGAGTTTTGTTTTGCGTGTTACTTTAACCTTGAATATCATTCCCGCTCTGGTTGTTGAAGTGCTCAGATCGTTGACTTGTAATTTTAGGTTAAACCTCTGTGCATACGTCCAGATCAATTACTCTGGTAGTGGTAACTACTTTGTGTATAACTGTTTGTCTAACATCACACTGACCTCTAAACTCAAACTAGAAATATTTAATACTTTATATATTTTGTAAATATCTTAACATATAAGCTATTAACTTTGAGCCTGTTCAGGCTGGACCTGTCATGTCGACAGGTTCAGCCTCGCCCATGGAAGCTCATGTCGACGAGCGACATGGAAATACAAAAGGCAGTAGTAGTACTATTTTGCCCACAGATCATGACTATTCTAACCTAAATCTAAATAACAGGGGAAACAAAAGGGTACAAGAAAATAATGACACAGATTGTTCAGAACAAATTCAATCTACCAATGATTTTAATCCACCACTTAAAAAGCCTCACATACAACGTCTCTATAAACCTGAAAATTCAGGACCTTTTGAGGTAATCATACAGGATAAAAAAAAGAACAAAATAAACCCATTTTACAGTAGGAAAAATACTTAAAAAACATCATATGGACATTGACCACATTACACGAGCTGGTAAGAATATATCTGTTATTTGTAAAAACTATATAGCAGGCCAATAATTTAGTAAATTCACCACATCTGTTAGAATTTAAATGTATTTGTACCCTCAATTAGAGTACACACTCTTGGTGTAGTCTATGCAGAGCCCGAGGTAAGTGAATTAGAAATTTTTATCTGAGGTCATCGTCAATATACCCAATCATTCAGGCTGAAAGGATCAGACGTAGAGTGAATGGTAATGGACCAACTCACTAACACTCATTTTGTTAAAATAACCTTCGAGGCTGAAAAATTACCAGATTTTGTGTACCTTAATTATGTTCGTATGAAGGTAGACCCCTACATGATCAGAGTGAAACAATGTTATCGTTTGTTTTGGCCTATGGACACGTGGCGAACTCACCTTGTAATAAACCTAGAATATGTAGGGACTGTGCTGGACCCTTTCCACACAGATCCTTGTCAGGCTCCCCGCAAGTGTGTTCACTGCGGTGATTCACATAGCAGTAACTCTAAATATTGCCCAGAGTATATAAGGCAAAAAAATATTAAAGATCGGATGAGTCTCATGAAAGAAGGTTATCATGTGGCAGCACAAGTATTTTCCTATTACTTATAAAAAACAAGGTAAACCATCTCGATTACTAGGCCTATCTTATTCACAGGTCGCCCAATTAGACTTCACTGATGATGAAATCTACCCAACACTACCAAGCTCACAGGCATCAAACACCTATCAGTCAATTAAATGTAAGTAATAGGTATACACCACTGCTTGCAGTCTCAGAACCAAGTTCATCCAGCCAGCAACCGTTTTCCTTCACAGTTTAAGGTTAGTAGAACTAGCTATCGTAGGCCCATCAGAAATAGTAGTTTATATAAACCTAAAGAAATAAGTAGAGCCTATTGTAGATAAAACCCAATCCGCCTACCAAACCAGTTCAGGATGATAGACTTAGTGTTCAGGATAAGTCCCACCTCACATCACTCCTGAAAATAAAAATTGAGGAAATTAGAAATAAATTGAACTCTACAAATCATCACCAATTCTAAAACAAGTTGATGAAATCTTACTAAGCTATTTAAAGACTGGTTACAAACAGTTCAACAGAAAATAAATTCACCAAATATCAAAATAAAATCTACTCCTGGGAACATCGCCAGGTAAACAAAACAGTTAGGCCTATCTCAACAAAACGAAATTAGTAAATAAGAAATGGTAACAAATAAACTTAACATAGTTACAGTGGAATGCAAGGTCTCTTAAGCCTAAATGGCCTGAGGTCATGCATTTATTTACAAAAAAGGAGATCCACATAGGTATTATCCAAGAATCTTGGTTACAAAATAATGATAACCTATTAGATAATAATTACATTGTACATAACCTTAACAGACCTGATGGATATGGAGGAACCTCCTTCATTATACATAAGTCAATTTCATATAATGTTGTTACAGAATACAACGATAACTATACACAAATGCAAGCAATACAGGTAAATAATTACAAGAGACCTATTATCATTTATAATATTTACTGCACAAATAATAAGATTAGGAATAGTTTTTTTTGGCACGAACTATTTAACCAAGATGAAGGTTATACTTTGTTATGTGGTGATTTTAATGCCCATCACCCTTATTGGAATTCGAGCAAAGCAAAATCACAGAGGTAATATAATTTTCAATGAGTATAATGAATCAAAATTCATACTATTAAATAATAAAAACCATACAACATTACCAACCCTTTACCACCAAGCATCTACAATAGATCTGACCTTCGCCACACCCAATCTTCATGCCTTAGTAGACGTATGGGGAGGTAGGTAATGATTCGTTAGGCAGCAATCACCTGCCTATATTCATGCAAATTTAATATTAATTCCCTATCTAATGACTTCAATGTACATACAAGCTATTTTAATACTAATAATAAATGGAACTTTAAAAAGGCAAATTGGTCTCTATATACAGAGACTGTTGAAACAATTGACTAATGAACTGCCAGACATCCCATTGGAAAAAACAATGGGATGAAATGTTTTAGTATAATTAAATTAGCAGCAGACAAAGCAATACCAAAGTACAATACAGCAAATTAATAGGCCTAAATTTACACCACCAAAACAATGGTGGAATGAAGCATGCTCTCAAGCTGTTGCCAGCAGAAGGCTTGCATTTAGTAAATTTAAAAACTGTATGACATGCTTCTCAATTATCAAAACTATCAAGCTGCACAAAATTAAAGCTAGGGAAGTAATTAGAATAGCTAAAAAACAAGGTTTGGGAAAATTTATGTCAAAAAATTAATGACAAAAATAACTCCTCATTTGCATGGAAAATAATTAAAAAACTTAAAACTAATAATAAGGCAAATACAAATTTCTTCAATCTTTGAAGACAACGATCTTTGGTGACAAATTCATGTGCCATATAGTTCCGGATTCAGTTCCCATGGAAAGCGAGATAATTATTCCCTAGGTACACCTTCTATGAAAATGCTTTCTCCTATAGAAACTAATTTTAGTATTAAAGAACTAAATGTAGCCATAGAATTTTAAGAGGAAAGATACAACACCTGGTTTTTTAGATGGGAGTATCTTACAGCATGTTAAGACATCTACCACTCGTTGCTCGATTATATATCCTAAATATATTCAATAATATATGGAATGGAAGTATAGAATTACCAAGTAAGTGGAAACAAAGCAGAATTATAGCCATCTTGAAAACCGGAAAAAAAATAAACATTTGGAGACTTCATATAGGCCTATATCGTTAATACCCTGCATACTAAAATTATTTAATAGAATTATTAAAAGTAGACTGGAATGGTTTGTTGAAAAACTCTAACATTCTACCAAATACCCAATATGGATTTAGGAAAAGAATAGGATTGTAATGATTATTTAATTAATTTTGTTTCAGAAATTCAAACTGCACTGACTTACAATGAAACTACTATTGCTGCCCTCTTTAGATTTATCAAATGCTTATGATACAGTACACATACCAGAATTAATAGAAAAGCTGAAGTGTTATAATATTCCATGTAAATTTATTTCCCATATTAATTCATGGCTAATCAATAGACAATTAATTTTAATTAGCTCTAAGTCAACTATAACTAGGGTCACGAATAAGGGATTACCGCAAGGTAGTGTTCTAAGTCCCTTGTTGTTCGCACTGTACATAGCACACATTAATGATTATATTCCTAATTATGTAAAATCACTTCAATTTGCAGATGACATTGTGTTATACCTCCCTCTGGAAAACATATCGAGGCATGTCTACACAAACATGCAAACACACCCTCAGCACAGTACAATCAAACTTCAGTCAACTCCATCTAGAATTCAATGCAACCAAAAGTAAGGTAATAATATTCACACGAAAAAAAAAACATTAACACACCGATTAAACTAATTACAATTAATAATCAAAATAATACCTGTAGTAAGTTCTATTAAACTATTAGGTATGATTAATAGACAATAAGTTAGATTTCAAAATTCATATATTAATAAATTGTTTGTAAAATGCCAAAAAGACACTTGATATAATAAATGTCTGTAGTTTGTGGCATTAACGGTGCAACACCTGAGTTTGCACTAATTATATATAAAAGCTTAATAAGAGCAAAATTAGATTATGGAGCATTTCTTTATGGACATGCATGTAGAAAAGAATTAAAAAAACTAGATTCAATCCAAAACCAAGCCATAAGAATATCATTAGGCGCTTTTTAAAAACAACACCAATCTATTGCTCTACAAGCAGAAGCCGGTTATTCAATCCTTAAGCAACAGAAGAAAGTTTCTGTGTGATAAATTGATTTATAAAATCATAAACTCATGAAAATCATCCCAGCATACAGAAGTTTAATGTTTCTTAAAATGTTGACAGAACTGTATGCCCATTACTGGAAGAAAAAAAATCAGCCCACTGTACATACAAATCTATATCAAAAATTCATTCCTTAGATTTAAATATATTAAAAAAAGGAAAGTTACAAAACCTTTTGGGATTTCAACTATCCAATATTAATGATGACCAAACAATATTAAATTTAAGCACAACATAGACAATCCAGATACTTCAAAAAAGGTAAAGCAATAGCACAATTACCAAACAAACCTTTTTGGAACTAATCAATACCAACTATGAACAACATTTGCACTTCTACACTGATGGATCAAAAATCCACATTGGGGACAGGTGCAGCTTACTATGTCCCAGAGCTGGACATCATAGGTAAGTTTTCATTAGAAAATCAGGTTTCCAGTTACTCAGCTGAACTACTTGCTATTTTAAAAGCAACACAAACCTTTAATTCAATAGAACAACAAGATATAGTAATATTTACCGATTCACAAGCAGCTATACAAGCACTCGATAAAGTCTATAACAGCTATAAAGGAGAAGGCCATACCAGTAAGTATTATCTATGAAGTTATTAAAAGTGGGTAAAAATGTAACATTCCAATGGATCCCGGGACACTCAGGTATTTATTGTAATGAATACGTTAGATAGCCTAGCCAAAGACTCAATAATAAACGGCAACAAGAGATAACAAATATTTACATTCCACCAGATGATTTCAAAGCCTACCAACGGAGAAAGTCTGCAGCAGGAAAATGAACAGGAGTACCAACTATCACAAAAAGCGCAATGGTATATAAGCAAATTCAGACAAACGACTATTCATAATCGATGGTATAGTATTACAGACTTCAACAGAAGAGAAGTGGTAAAATATAATAAGATTAAGGTTTGGACATGCTAAGGTAAACAAACGCTAGAAACTCATATAATTAATATTAAAAAATATTTCACACCATTGTGTCTAAGCTGCACTCAAGCTCAACGAGAAAAAAACACTAGACCATGTAATTTTACAATGCCCAGCCTACGAATATGCAAGAGATCGGTGCTTTTAAGGTAATTAAAAAATGTAACATCAATATCTAAATATTAACTTAACGTATTTAATGAAATTAGAAAGGACACAAAAGTATATAAAGAAATAAATTAACTTTCTCAGGACCATAAACAAATACATTTAATAACAAAACACAATACATATATGTAATCCTGGTTTTTGGCTCTTTATATCCGTGGTCCATATTTCGGATTAGGAATGCCTGAAGGACCCCTGGCGGGAAGACTCCCCAAATCCAGAATATCCATCTATAGAATCCCATAGTAATCCCGCTATGTATTAACAAACACAAACAGTATAGGTACACAAAACATATATGTCCAATACATTAAACCATAAACTTATAAAAATAACTAATTCTTCCCAATTAAATTACCACAGAGGTTTAACAACACAGTTGAACCACGAGGCTGCATGGGAGTATACCCGAGCCTTTATTATAAACAGAATAAAAAAAAAAAAAAAAAAAAAAAAAAAAACCTTGAATATAGTAAAATTTCACTGTTGTAGACAAGAAAGCAATACATTAGAACGAATTCACTCAGAAATGAGAGTATTAGCTACTGTGATGTGTAGAATGGTATTCCAGCGGTATTAATAAATAATCAAAACAAATATAACGAGTATTAGGCATGCTGTTTTTCTGGAAGTGACCATGTGAGTTTCTATTCCAAATATTACACATTTGTAAATATTTTTTAAAAGAGAAAGACATTTTTCTAGTTATATTATTATTAAGTTTAGGTGCAGTATTCTTTTCTTAGAATTTAGTGCCTACATTTTTGAGTCAGTGTTAGTCTAGGGTATGAAATGGAATGAATGGATTATAAATGTTAGTTTTCTTTTTGTAAAATTTTATGTGTAGAATATTATGTGTAATATAGTAATATGTGTCTAAAAAACTGCAGCCTTTTTTTTAGAATATTTCTCTGCTAGTATGTTTACTTTTATTGGGTTTGTCATAATGTTATTTTGGGTAGGGTACGATAATCGACCCGGGTTTTTTGGAGAATATAATCATCGATACCTAATATTCCCATCTTGAATTTCTATATATAAAAGCATACCAGTAAGATTAAACGCCGGGGCGGCAAATCACGAATTTGACGTTACCAACGTATTCTGCTCACCCTCCTGAACAAAAAATATATATAGTACTATGGGGTGCAAATGACAAATAACATGATTTTAGGGGGTATATTGATAAGTGGTTAAGTTCCTAATGTTTTAAATGTTCCAGTTTGTGTGCTGTGTCTGGATAATCTGTTTACTTGAATATTATCTGCGGCCGGGACTGATAGCAGCCTGATAACGTACCTGTTATCTGAGTTATCCGGGGCATGGGTCAGTTCTACACAAGATATCGTGTTTCAGTAGGTCGGATTGAGTGAGTGCGTTTACAATGAATGAATCAACCATCCACTAGTTCAACCAACCCTAGTGAATTGTGTGTGTCGGAGTGTTTCGTAGGAGCACGTTAAGAGTTTACGTTTTAACCGCGAAACGAAATTATCTCTTTTTTTAATTGAACATGGAATTTTAAAAAATGAGTGTATGTGTTCGTCGTGCGGTCGAGTGGTGTTTTTAAACCGGGAGACTTTGTCGTTTCGTTGTGATAGACGACTTTTTTGTTGCTGCTGCTCAGCTGTATCCGCCAACACACTAATGGTATGTGTTCTCTGATCCATCTATAATATTTGAGTTTTTCATGATTTATTTAGTTTTTTAACTTTACATAATTGCCTTTGCATTACATTTCAATTTATATTTTTGATCAGCCCCTCTAGTATTTTATATTTTACTGATAGGTACTATCTCGAGGGATGTTTTTTCTTTTATTGGACACCAGCGCGGGGGCTGCCGAAGCCCGCGCTGATGGCCGGAGGCACTCGTAATTAATGTTTTCCTCGAAATTAAGAAAAAACATTATTTATTTTTATCAAAATTCTGCTCATTTCTGTATTATTTTCCATTTACGTTTGCAAAGATGGCGGCGCAACCGATGACGTCATCACGAGGTTCAATCATTGGCCACAAAAGGTCACGTGACGCTAGACGTGGATGTAGAACATGGAGATATTACTGAAAAGTTATTTAATTTTTCATTTTCTAGAATTTCGTTTATTTCTCATTTCCACCCCAGCAAACCTTATACTTTTTTTTTCCTATATGACGATTCCAATAAGTTTTTAACGCAAAACTCGTATTTTTTCCGCCCCGGCCGGTAAATATGATAATTACCTATAAAAGTATTTAAAGTCCTAAATAACAATCATGTGTTTTTAATTTAAATATGAGTAGGCCTATGTAGGAATATAGAAAAACTCATAAAATAATTAAGAAATGGACATAAATAATAAACGAACCAGAA
>NW_025780450.1:0-48412 GCF_021130785.1 Homalodisca vitripennis | reverse complement strand
TTCGTGATCGTCAGGAACAACAAAATACTTTAGAAATAACTTTACAATATCCACAAAATGTTGCCCTTTTTTACAGATTTTCTTGAGCGTTGACAACAACACAAACTCAGCAAATGGACGTAAGAAATGAGCCTTATGCAGCCTTCCTAGTAAAATTTTAGCGTCAACCCTACTACAAAAACAGATTTCTTCCACCAATATTAATGGATATGACTGGCTATAATTAACAAAACGCGAAAGACAAAACCGGAAGTGTAAACTTGTGGTTTGAGGAGATGCCACACAGGATCACTATTCCGTGCTTCAAGGTCTTTTCCCGTGGAACTTTGAACTTCTTCGTGTTGTATAACCATGCACTTGGTCATAACGTCTTCAGGGAGGAGAGTGGGATGTGGCGGTCTACCTGACATCCGAGACCCAGGAGGGTGGTTTTGTCCAACCGATCCCTAGTAGCCACTGGCCTGTAGCTTGCACTAGGGCCAGCTGGCCTTCGTCGATGATCGATTCAACACTCAGGAGGGTAGCAGAATTTGCCAAATTCGTGTAAACATTTGTGGTTTAAAACGCTCATGGAATATAACTCTAGATGTTGAATGAAATTACCCATTGCTTCATACATTTAAAATGACCATCGAATAAGACCAACTGTCAAGGACCCCAATCAAGATCGGGATGTTTTTTTAAACGGGACCACAACAGGTACCTAAACAGAATGATAATTAGGTGGGACTTCTTGAAAGGTGGGCAGGCTAATTAAACAACGGGCTAATGGAGCCGTATCGTTTTAAGAGGTTAACTACCTTTCGGGGAAACTGGAACTGATCTAATTAATGAGGTCTCAAATGTCCAGGGTCGGAGGCTAACTTGGAGGCACTAAACTGCAAAAAGGAGCTCAGCGAAACCTTGAGTCGTTTTTGTGTGTGAGCCGTGTATGTTTTGTCCGACTCTGAAGAAAGGCGTCTATTGTCCGGCTATGTTCGTGGATTGACGATGCTAAGTGTCCGCGGCAAAATACGATGCATCCCATTATAAACGGCTCTCCATGACAATGGGAAATTTTGGAGACTTCAACGCCGAGGGAGTTGGCTGGAGTTTTAATTAAACCGAGGCGTTTTCATTCCACGAAGAGGTGTACTGTGGTGTATATTACAGGGTGACTGGGCTCTATTGGTTTGTAAAAAAATAAATCTGGTAATTAATAATAGTACTTAGGGCAGTTAAGAAAACCCTGAAATTTAAAAATTTGGTATTCTAAAAAATCCTGTTTGTAGCGATTTTTTTTTTTTCCATTTTTCTCCAGAAAATTTATGTAATTATCTGAAAATACAGCATTCTTTTCTATAAATGTGTTTTTTTTTTTCATTGGAAGCAAAAATTAAACCAATATACATGAGCAGCAATTTAGAGTTGAGATTCAATTGTCAGAATTTTCACACAAAACTTGCATGAAGCAACAAATGTTTTAAAATTTTTTTCTCAATTTTACTCATAAAATCCTAATAAAGATGGGTGGTGGTTTTTTAGATTGTTTGTATCTTAATATAATACTTTAATACCAAATTGTATTAGTGGTTGTTTTTTGGTTTGTTACAAATCCTCTATGTTTTTCCCACATTCAACTTCACTTTTCTCCTGCTATTTGAAACAGAAATAAAATACTTTTTCTATGTTAAATAGTAGCTTATTAAATTGACAAGTTTTTGTGAAATTTGACAATTGAATCTCACTTAAATTTGCTCAGAATATTGGTATAATTTTTTTTTATTTTAAAAGAAATTTCAAATTTCTTACTTTTATTGGTAATAAGTATCACATAAAGTTATGTGAATTGCTTATTATGGTCTTTTTTAATTGAAATTTTATGAACTTTCTGAAAGCACCAATAAAAAATTATTTACAAGTAAATATTGGAGAAAAATGCAGTTTTTTACATAATTACATAAATGTTCTGAAAAAAGAAAAAGAATCGCTACAAACAGGATTTTTTAGATATTTTTTTAATTAATAGTATCTTACTGCCCTAAGTATAATATATTATTACAAGATTTATTTTTTCACACCAAGAGCCAGTCACTCTATATTTTGCAGCGTTCTCAAATAGTTGTATGAAACAGGCTAATAGATTCAATGCAATTTGATAATTTCTCTGTTCTATCCAGTCTGCTTGAATAGAAAATAAATAATCTAAAGAAAAGAGTCCTCAAACGTATATATTTCGTCTTTTTGTAACAATAACACTTGGTTATTAGAGATAATCCTTTTTCTGAAGCATTTTTCCAATAGAAACACATCCATTTAACATCAGCACATCGACAAACTTTGAAATATTTCATCACTAACGGAGGGTGTAACCTCTACAGTGACGTAGGCTATAACATCCACTGTTTATTCAAAGCATATAGGATGATACTATCTCTCCATTTAAATATCCACTACGTACCATTCATTTTGACATAATACTTAACTAAATATAAGCTCCTTAAAGAAGCATGAAATATAGAGTTACAGTCATTTAAATCATTTAAAATTCTTTATTGTATTGTAAACTTGCAACAATGATCTTTATTAACCCAAGAAAAATTTCTTTTGGATAATTCACGTCATAAACAGATCAACGAAGAATTAAAGAATTGATCCCTAGTAATAGAGGAATTTGAATTCCAAAGGTATTTTCACCGTTAATGTAATGATGAAATTAAAAAATAACAGTATTGTTGCGCTAAAGCAAGAAGAGTGCATTGAAGGGCAATGGCCATGTGTACATCAAGTTTGCAAGTCTTTTCAAAAAGAGTCACATTAATGTTATAGTACCACAGTAACAGAATAACGCATGTTGCAGTTATATAAATTTGAATTAGGAATGTTTAAAAACTGGTCCAGTTAAAATTCCAAATTGACGAATTCAAATGCCAAATCTTTTAGCGTGCCAGAAAATATTTCTTGTGACAATAGAAACCAGACTGATCTGGAATGGGAACTTTGGGTCAACGTTTGTGTATAAGTGACCCGTCAATAAAATCATGATAGTTGAACCCTTCACGACAAAAAGTAGAGCGGTGAGAAGCCTTAATACACCACACAGGGGACCGAATGGGTTCAAGACCACGCCCGGGTTAAACGAATCAACCAGATGTCATGCTCGCCTGACAACGTTGACGACAATGCCGTGTTTGTATAATGATACAGCACATTCAGTAATGGAAACACCACAACACAGTAAGAAAAAGAGTAGAATTTCTTTCTTATTTTGCGTCTTACAATGCTGCAATCAACCCTGATCTTTCCTGTAATTGGACTGAAAAGATAACAAGATTTCTGACATTAGTATCTAGTCTCTCACCTTCTCTTGTGCGTACATCACGTGTTTTGCAGTGTGGCAGTACTGTTCATTTATGCTTCTTCTGAAATCATCTTGGGATTCTCAGTTATGTGCAGTTATATTTGTATGTCAAGGCTTTTTTCAAGTTTGACTTTTGGAAGTTTACGCATTATATGGATTTAAACTTTATGTCTTATATTTCTGTCACCAGAAGAAGAGGATGGATTCCATTCCGAAACGTTGTGTTCCATTGTTTTTGTAACACCCATGTCTAAATTGGACCCTGTTATCCTTTCAAATCTTACATAGTGCATAATGATTTGTAAATATAGAATGTGCTTGGTCTGTTATATCTTCATTGGACTATTAGAATTGTTTCATGGAAGAAGAATAGTGAGCGAGAAAATGAAAAAGATCTGAGGAACACACTTTTGAAAATTGCAGTCCAAGTCCAAAACTAACCAGATCTTATCTAGACTAATAAGGATAAAGTGCTTTTATATTAATCCAGTAGATCTGAAAAATCCTGACGCTTTCAAACATTTTCTATTTTAAGACTTATTAAAAACTCAGAGAGTATTACGTTAGTTTAAAGTTGGAAACATTTACAATACAGATCCTCTTCTAGATGGTTTAATATTTCTTGTCTTGACTCAAGTTTTGAATGTTACACTTAGTAAATGAATACTGGACTTAAGGTAATTATTGACTCTTCACATCCAATAGAGGATTAGACCATCCAAGGAGTTCGGCAAAAGATTTTAATACAAACATAGCCCAAGATGTACATTATTTTTAATTTGTAGACCATCTTCTATTGGATGGACTACTCGACTAATTTAAGCTCTGATTTAAGATTTCCTCATCGTACATAAGGAACTAAGCAAGCAAATATCTATACTCAACCTTTTGATTTTATTAAAAGGATTTTTAACGGACTTCAAAAAGGAAGAGGCTATACAATAGGCCTATTTTATGTTATTTTTATACATATCAACAGATTTTTTTCCAAAACTAATGAACCGATTTGGATGAATTCCAAAGCACCGTACCCCCTTTAAAAAATGTGTAGTATTGGCTTTGAGTACCTTTAAATTTGCCAAACTAAAATAACTTTTTACTGTTAAGTTCTTAGACTTTAGTACCAATATTAAAGTTGGGGTTTTATATAATAAAAATTGTATTATATAAAATAATGATCATTATTATTATACTGTTCGTTTTCCTGAACTAAACTGTCCGCAAAAAAAGCTTACTGAAAATTAACTTAGGTTGCGTCCTCTAATGAATTAACTACTGAACTTAAAATGGGAGAAAATCTTCAAATTTTGTTGTAAACAATGTAAACTGTTATGATTTTTAGTTTTATTACGGGGGAATTTTTGAAATCCAACACCATTATTTTAGATAAAACTAGCGTAGAAATGTGTATAATCATGTCCAAACCCGACTATCATTAGTGTAAAAAATCTACGCAACAAAACAAATTTAGTAAAGAAATTAGTTATTCAGTGTCTAAAACCCCATGGTTCATAAAATCTGGCAATTAAATTGAAATCTCATGCTCTTCTTTAGGTTTTTTTTAAGAAGGGTAAGATTTTGCAAGCATATATGTTTTAAAAATCAAGTCATAGCTCTATAATAAAAAAAAACCATGCAGTTAGAGCCAAAAACAAAGAATACGCAAAAACATATCATGCTGAAGAAATAATTACGATTTTTAGAGTACATGGAGTTAGTATCTATCCACCCATTAATTTATATTGAGTAGTAAAATGCCAATTTTGATTGGGAGAGGAGGGAGGTTATATTATGATGCCAGAGCCGTCAGAGTTAGAAATGTAGGACATTAGAAATTATTACCACATTTCTCTAGAATGAAAGTAAGTAGCCTATAAATCTAAAAAAAGTATACGATTATACTTATATTATACTTATTACGTCTGCACAGGAACGTCTAAAACTGGAAACGTAGGAAGTTTATCTATGACTCCTAAGAAATCAACGTAATAAATAAGGCATAGTAAATAGCATAAATTAAAATCGGCCTTGAGGAACAACGTGTGTACCATTTTCATACTATCCTATTACTTTATTCGCCTTTACTTTGATTAAAACATTACAATAAAAAACGTCATTAACTTATAGTACAGTATTAATTGAAAAAAGTGTCAGAAAGGGTTTTGCTCAGTCGAAATGTAATACAAAACCTCGTAAGACCAGAGACCTCAATACCATTAAATCTCCTCAATCCGTCAATGCTGTCCAAACGACCTCGACATTTAGTATCATACAATGCTATCTTGATCCTGTCAACGGTGACAGTACCCACGCTCATTGGATTAGTATTAATGGCAGGAGCCAGCTGGTTGAAAATATCACAAAGTGTCACCAAGAGAGTCGAACTTAGACAGTCAACAAATCTATGGCAGTCGGTATCATATCTCTGGAGTCCATTTCAGTACCAATTAAATATTTAGGTATGATACTTGATGACGGTCTAACCTGGAAAATAACATGTATCTGAACTAAAACTAAAAATGCTTCGCAGACTTTTTTTATTTTTTAAGGAAGTGTGCAACAATGAACTTAAATGCGGATGCTTTGGTCTATCGTTAGTAGGTCGCACGCAGGCTTGTCTGTGGATTTGCTTGTTGGGGTGGGACATATATAACAAATCTTAATCCTGTAATCATATGTCAAACAAACGCATTTTAGTCGAATCATCACACGGAAAAAGAAACATGAACATTCTTATCAATTTTGTGCCTTACTCGATGTTTTGCCTCTCACATATATGAGTAGATATGAATATGGGGTTCCTAGCGCACTTTCGGAGCCAACAGAAAATCAAGGGAAAATACTGTTTAAAGGACAATAAACGAATCTGTAAAATCAAACAGTAACTCACGAATGAAAAATTAACTGAATCCGTTCCAAAAGCGACCCAGAATCCCCTACTGACCAAAAATGAAAAATCACGAATGAAACCGAATCTATAGCTGTTTGCTTCTACTTTCTCAAATCAATCTATTTGAAATGTCTGCTACGACGAAAAAATCTTCTACTCTACAAAATTGATAGTAACACAGTCTTTATCTTTAATAGTCTTCTTTCCAGTAACAAACCAAGTGTAATTTATCATGTTTATTTTTCAATTCTTTAATCTTTTTTTTCATCCAAAACAGTCCAAAAATCTGTTCGGTAAGTGTACTTTATAATCTTCCAACTCGGCAATTATTGTAAGCCCGAATTTATCTTTCATTTTATCCAATGTCTCAATTTTATACTTCTTATTTTCTTCTAAATCAATCAATTTCTTATATTCTTTGAACTTTAAATCACCAACCTCATTTAATTCCTTTAGTAGCTCCATTTACATAAGAAAAAAATATTGAAAAAATAGTATTATAGAATTTAAATTACCTCCTACAAACCAATATAGTAATAAAAGTACTATTTTGTCCTATAACTATACTATTTTTTCAATAATTTTAAGTCTTAGTTTACAGATTTTTCTATAATAAATAGAAGAATCTATCACTGTTTCACCAGAAATTGTGCTGATTTCTGTCAAATTCAAGTAAAAATCATTACTTTTTCAAATTCTAAAAATATTGAAAAAATAGTATTATAGAATTTAAATTACCTCCTGCAAACCAATATAGTAAAAATCGGTAGTTAAAATTTTTCTTATATAAATGGAGGGTGAAAAAGTAACATGTCCGTTTTGCAAAAAAGAAATTTTAAGAAAAAACTATGATCGACATTATGGCTCCAAAATCCATTTAAAAAACAAAGAAATTTACGAGAAAGAACTGAATTTTTTAAGACAATGGGCTAAAGAAAATCAAATTGTCGATCATGAAAAACATGTATAATATAGAAAAATTAAGGGAATTAAAGAGAAATTTCAAAGTTGAAAAGAAAAATTTAGATCTATTTAAAGATGAAAAAATTCAATCAATCGCTGAAAAATTGTCCATTGAAACAAACGATAAAACTAAGTCTGAAATGATCGAAGAAATTGACAAAACTCTTAACGAAAAAACATAAAAATATCATTGATGTAGAGGTTTTATCCTCAATTCACGGTCTTTTCAAGCAATACATTTTAACAAATTTAAAACGATAATTCCATGTCAATTTACAAATATCTATCAATTATGAGGCCAGAAATTAAAAGTTTAATAGAAAAATTTCAAGAGAATGTTAAAAATATGAAAGGATATCTCTCTTTGGAATGTGAATATGAACGAACTTTAGTAAACGGTGAACGACAAACTTGCCCAATGTACTTTACTATAAAAGCAGACGAAATACTTGACGTAAACGACTTTATTTCTAAACAATTTAATAAATTATCACATCGAGAACAGACAAATCATCCAAATAGGGGTTCAGGATGGACATTTAAAAAGATGCAAACAACTAGTTTTGAGCCTTAATAAACACGAATTTATGAACGCAGGATCATATATCGATTTGCCAAAGAAAATCAAAGATAAGAAAGCTTGTATAAATATCAAAAATAAAGATGATTATTGCTTTATTTATTCTATCCGATGTGCTATTGAAAAACCCCGAAAGAGACTGCGAAAGATCAAAACAATATGAAAAATTTGTAAATGACGAGATATTTTCAGGTTTCGAGTATCCAATGTCCTTAAAAGATATACAATTATTTGAAAAACGAAGTCACAATTCCAAGTACAAATATCCAAAAATGTCTATAAAATATCTACAGTTATGATGAGAAACTCAATATTGTTCCGTTACAAATTTCTGAAAAATATGATGCCGAGTTAGAAATTGATTTATTGTATGTAAAACAAGAAGATAAAACTCATTATGTTTTGATAACCGATCTAAATAGATTAGTGAGTTCACAGTTATCTAAACATAAAGAAAGGAAATTTTCTTTGTAGAAGATGTTTTAAAGGCCATTTCTACAAATCTGGAGATTTAACAGATCATTTAGAAATTTGCAAACAACATGAAGTTTGTAAGCCAATTATGCCGTTTCCTCCAGGTCAAACAACAACATTTACTAATTATCAAAAGAAATTTTCTCATCCTTACGTTATTTATAATGGATTTTGAAAGCATATTAGAGAAGATTCCCACATGCAAAAACAATCCGCAAAAATCGACTACAACGAAGATTCAGAAGCATATTCCTTATGGTTTTACTCTATATTTAGTGTCAAATGTGACGAATCGCATGGTATAAACCGATATGTTATCGAGCCGAAAATGAAGACGATTTGCCTAATGTTCCTACACAATTGTTTTGAAGAGCTCAATAAAATATCAAAATACATAGCTAAAAAGTATAATTCTAAGAACAAAAAACCTATGAAATTGACCGAAAAAAAGAATTAGCGTACCAAAATTCCAGTCTTTGTCATATTTGTGAATGTGAGGGTTTTGATAATCAAACAAGAAAAAAAGTACGAGATCATTGTCCATTTAACAGGTAAATTTCGAGGTGCTGCTCATTTTTATCTTGTAACTTGAATCTCAAATTTCCTCAAAATATTCCAGTTTTTCTGTCACAATATGAGTAACTAACGATACCCATTTGTACATAAAAGAATTGGCTAAACAGTATGGTAATGTTGATTTGATCGCAAACACAGATGAAAAATATATAAATTATTCTGTAAATTCTGGATATGGGTATGACTTTGAAGATGATAAACCAAGAAAGTTCATCAAGTTTTTCTTTCGTAGATACGTTCAGATTTATGGCATCGTCTATTGAAAAGTTAGCTAAAAACCTAAAGAAAGATGATTTCAAGCATACAAATCATTTTATACAGGATGGAAGAATATTGAATGAAATTTTAACAAGACAGCCAAATGACGACAACGAGATTTTTAAAATTCTATCTGGAAAAGGAATATTTCCCTATGAATTTATCGATAGTATTGAAAAACTTGATTACACAGAAGAGCTAAAAATTCAAGATTTCTATTCACTTTTAACAGATGAGAGCATATCTGAGAAAGATTATCAACACTACTTGAGCGTTTGGAACAAATTAAAAGAGAAAAATCTTGGAAATTACTCTGATTTGTACAATATCCAAGATGTTTTATTGCTCGCTGATATATTCGAAAACTTCAGAAACATTTGTCTAAATTGTTACAAACTTGATCCAGCACATTATCTAACAGCTCCAAGCCTCGCATGGGACGCTATGTTAAAATTAACGAAAATAGAATTACAATTGAATTAGTGATTATAATATGTATTTGATGATCGAAAAAGGTATTCGCGGAGGCATTTCTCAATGTATTAAACGATATGTTAAAGCAAATAACAAATATTTGAAAGATTTTGATAAGACAAAGCCCGAAAACTATCTGTTGTACGTCGATGCAAAACAACCTTTATGGGTATGGCCTCATGCAAAATTTACCATATAACGAAATCAAGTGGATGGATCCTAAAACGTATACAACAGCAGAATGGCAAGAAACAATTTTGGAACTCACTGGCGACGAAGATTATGGCTATATTCTTGAAGTCGATCTAGAATATCCAACAAATTTACACGAACATCACAAGGATTTACCTCTTGCTCCAGAACATTTTAAAAAACAAACTTTGCACAACTCTACTGGATAAAACTGAATACGTTGTTCATTCGAGAAATTTGAAGTTCTATTTGGAACAAGGTATGATTTTTGAAACATGTGAATAGAGTTATCGCATTCGATCAGAAGCCTTTTATGAAAAAGTACATTGATTTTAACACAAACATGAGAACCAAAGCTACAAGTGACTTCGAAAAGGACTTTTATAAGCTGATGAACAACTCAGTTTTTGGAAAAAGTATGGAAAATGTGCGAAATAGATGTGATATCAAACTAGGAAATGAAGAATTTTCAATGAAACAAGCTAAGAAAACAAATTTCAAATGCTTTAACATCTTTGACGACAACTGTATAGCGAGTCACATGTACAAACAAAAGGTTAAATTTAACAAACCGATCTACATAGGATTTTCAGTTCTTGACCTATCAAAATTGTTAATGTACGAGTTTTATTACGATAAATTAAAGAAGTTTGATCCAGATTTGAATCTTTGTTACATGGATACAGACAGTTATTTTCTAGAATTGAAACGAGATCCTTTTAAAATTATTAAAGAAAATATAGAGGACTTTGATACGAGCGATTATCCAAAAGATCACGAATGTTTCACTACTAAAAATAAGAAGGTAATAGGGAAAATTAAAAAATGAGTTTAAATAGCGAAGTTTTAGAAGAATTTTGTGGATTGAGATCGAAAATGTACTCGTACAAATATCTAGACAAAAATCCAGTAAGATGCAAAGGGATTAAGAGAAGCGTTGTAAATAAAACAATAAATATCGAAAACTTGAAGAAATGTTTGTTCGAAGATAAAGAAGAATTTAGGGAGATGACAGTAATCAAAAGCTATAAACATGAGTTGTACACCGTCACTATAAACAAGTTAGCACTGAACGCTAAAGATGATAAGAGAATTGTCCTAGAAAATAAGATCGATACAGTACCGTATGGCTATAAAAATGAAGCAAAATCTGATATATTAGATGAGTTAAATAAACTTGGAAACTTTGACATGTAAATGGAAGATGATTTGATTCACTGCCACAAATGCAAGAAAAAAACGAAAAATATAGATTCTAAAATCGTTCAAACTCAAAACGGGTTGTATAGAATTGCTGCAAAATGTTCCAAATGTAAGACAAATAAGAGTCAATTTATAAAGAATCCAAATAAAAAAACAAGTAAAGAAAGAATTAAAGAATAAAGAAGAAATAGAGATTGAAGCTAGAGAAATTCATGCACCAGTACGAAAAAAGTTTAAAAAGAGAAAAAATTATAACACTAGGAATTGACAATTTATGGGCAGCAGATTTAGTTATAATGTCTAATTATTCGGATCAAAATGATGGATTCAAGTATATGTTAAATGTTATTGATACTTTCTCAAAATATGCTTGGTCAAGAGCTATCAAAAGAAAAAACGGCAAGGATGTTTCAAAAGCTTTCGAAGATATAGTAAAAGACGCGATAAAAATCAGGCATAAACCTCCAAATTTACTTCATACAGATAAGGGTTTAGAGTTTAAAAATAAAGAATTTAATGATGTTTTGAGAAAATACGACATCAAGATTTATCATACTGAAAACGAAGAGAAATCAAGTATTGTAGAGAGATATAACAGAACTCAAAATGAGAGAATGAAAGTAATTTTTGAGATTAATAAAAACTTTAAATGGATCGATATTCTTCAAAAAAAATAGTCACAAATTATAATGATACGGTTCACAGTACGATTAAAATGAAGCCCAAAGACGTAGATAAGGATGCAGAAAAGGAGTTATTAGAGACCGTTTTCAAGTATGTTCCACCTGAAATTCACACGAAAACTAAATTTAAAGTCGATGATCATGTAAGAATTGTTAGTAAAAAACAAACATTTTCGAACAAATATAAGAACAATTGGTCAAGAGAAATCTTTGTGATTTATCAAATTAATAACACAGATCCTGTAACTTATAGTATAAAAGATTTAAATAATGAAGAAATAACCGGAAAGTTTTATGAATATGAATTGAGAAAGTCAAAGCTTTAATTTTTTCTATATAAATGGAGGCTGAAAAGAAATGTACAAAGTGTCAAGAATTTAAAGATTTATCAAAGTTTTATCATGATAAGACTAGAAAAGACGGATTATACTGTTTATTGTAAGGATTGTAATAAAAAATATGAAAGAGAATTATACGATAAAATAGAAAAATTAACGTTAGAAGAGAAAAAATGTTGTATTTGTAAAGAAATTAAGGATATTTCCAAATTTTGTGATTGGCATTATAGTAAAGATAAAAAGAAGGCTTTTTGTAGAGATTGTGCTAGAAGAATTTTCCGAGAAAGTCAAAATAAACCGACTCATTGCGAATGTGGAAGAACTCTTCAATGGTTACCTAGTCTTAAAAGACATTTACAAACAAAATATCATAATTCGAATGTTTAGTAAAATTTAGAAACATTTTCAACGTGCAATTTAGATATTCTATAAATCAGTCGAGATTCTGCCATATTTGTAGTAAAATGATTTCCGTTGTATAAAATATTCAAAGATTCTTTCATTTGGTTATACAGATTGATAGAATTTGGTTCGTCATCAATGAACAAAATCTCTAATTCAGGATAATTTATTTTTAGATGTTTTAATCGGTTTGGTATTTCTCGTTTTCTGAGCTCTGATAACGTAATAAGGCCATTCCCACATGTGATTCTTCTTAATTAACACAAAAACATGGTGTTTTTTCTTATCAAAATCTTTACAAACAAGGTCTGGTTTCATTAAGTCAATTTTTACACTTTGTTTTTGCGATTATTTCCGTTTTGATTTCATCTTTAATTTGCAAGTGTTTAACTTCGTCCTCTAAATATTTAATCTTGTTTTCAAGTTTGTACTCACCAAATTTTCTAATGGAGGGTAAAACCTCTTTTGTAACCCACTTTTGAAAGGTTTTTGCTTCTAATTTATTAGATCTCAAAATTAAAGAATATAAACCAGATTCATTAACGAAAATAGTGTCAGGATGAAGATTTTGAAAGGGTCTATGGCATAGACTCTTGTAATTTATATATTTAAAGGCTATTTTCTCGTCATTATCAATATTATTTATGATAGCTTGTCTAGTATTTTCATATTTGTAAAATTTCTGCAACATCTTTAGCCTTAAACCAGATCACATTGTTTTCGTCTAACAATCGTTAAGATATTCGTGTTATCGAATGTAAGTTGATTATTTCTTAGATCTATGACTGACTCCATTTAGATAGAAAAAAAAATTTAACAAGCAATTATTATTTTGAGTTTAAAGGTCGAAAATAGTGTCTGGATGTAATTTTTGTAAGAGTCGCGATTCGATACCCTTGAAAATGTATATCTTCTAGTCTTTTCTTGAAAGTTTAAAGGTAGTCTATTCAATAGACCCCCTTGATTCATGTCCGTTGCTTCAACAATCTTAAGTAAATTGTAGTTTTACTCTCATTTTTCAATAAATTTCCTTCAGAGTCTTGAACAGTTAAGACGATTTTTTGAATTCTTTTCATATTTTTTCTAATTGGAATATAGTCTATTTCATTCGGTTTTTCACTAATTTTTGATCCATAAGCAACGTTTGGAAAGAAAGTGTACAAAATTTCCGATTCTTTGTGAAGATGTTCGGTATGATTTTCAAAACTAGGTTCAACGAGATTACAATGTACTTCAATTACATCGAACGGTCTATATTTTGGCGTTTTTATTTCCTAAATATACCTGATTTGGCTCAATAGTTTCTTGAACAAACCCTAATAAATCTACAATAATTGCTGAAAACATTATTGTTACTGGTGATTTCATTTGAATTTTATTAGAGAGATAATTTTTTTGCATTTCAAACTTGTTTTCGTCAAAGTTTAAAGATTTATCTGATTGTTTGAATGTTTTCAGATAATTTTTAAGGGAATTTTTTATTTTGATCGAAGGTATAATATCCTTTGTTTAAACCATAATATTTTGTTTATGTTCTTCTCACTAAATCCTATACAATAAGGAGAACTTTCACTAATATTTATTACAAAATTGTCAGAATAAAAACCGCTTAAACCGATGAAAATAATTTGATTCTTCCTCTAAATGAATAGGATGTTCCAAGTTTAAAAATAATTGAGAGCTTTCTGAAGTCAACTTGAACAGCTTCATTTTCGCTATTTAAATGGAGAAATTTTTAAAGCAAAAAGATCAGATAAAACTTCAAACGTTTGAAGAAAATAAGAAAGATCAACCAATCAGATTGTTAATTGTTGGTTCAAGTGGATGTGGAAAAACAACTTTATTATTGAATTTTATCTACAATAGGTTGATTCCTTATTCCAATTTGTATGTTTTTAGTAAATCTTTAGAACAAGACGCCTATAAAAAATTACAAGAAAGATTTGAAAATATTGAGAAGAACTTAAACAAAGAAATGTCACATTTTTATAATGCTTCTGAGGACATAGTTCCATTAAGCGAATGTAAACCCAATTCGTTAATCGTTTTTGATGATTGTATTTTAGAAAATCAAGACGTTATTAAGGAATATTTCGTAATGTCCCGTCACAAAAATATCTCTTGTATCTATCTTTCTCAATGCTTTTCAAAGGTTGATAAACAAGTTATAAGAAATAATCTGAATATGTTTGTGTATTTTTAAGCAAGATGATCACTATTCGAGAAAGATTTATAACAATTATGTTGGTTCTGATATGAGTTTTAACCACTTTATTGAGTTGTGTGATAAAATTTGGAAGGAAGACTACGGATTTTTAACAATTAATCTAACTTTGAAGCCTAAAAATGGTAAATATTTGAATAAATTTTCTGATATAAATGCTGCTTAGTGGTCTGACAAATTTACTCGATAAAATATTTGTTACAATTATTTTTACATTATCTTTACTTTTTATTTACATTATGAAAACAACTGAAAAACGGTAAATCTGTTCACGTTTTCACACGCTTCGTGTTCACGTTTTACGTTCCACGTTCACGTTCTCGTTCTCGTTCTCGTTCACGTTCACGTTTCAAAATTTTCCTAAATAAATGGCGAACGTAACTTCAGAAGAAGCAAAAAAACTTGATCAAATAGAAAAGAAATTAATCAAAGAATTTAAAGAACAGATTCGAATGGATGAAAAAGAACAAGAATTTATTCAAAAAATTAATCAACCTGTAACTTCTGCAATAAAAAATGTTGAGGGCAAAATTGAAAATGTTTTAAGCGATAATCAAAATTTAATGAATTTGGTTCCAGTTGTACAACAGTTTGCCGATATTTCGATACCAGAATCTGAAGAGTTTGAATTGCCAAAATTACCATCGTCGACACCATTTAGACCTCGAATCATTGAAGACTCTACCATAGTTGAACCAATAAGTCCTGGAACAACGGATATAATAATTGGTGAAATTGGTAAAAAATTTCTTCCTAGAGCAAAGGATGATAAATTTGGTTTGTATTGGGACAGAAAAAAGAAAAGTTTTATGATTGGAAATTTGCCAGTGAATTTTGAACATAATGATATCATTATTAATGAAAAAACATATGAAGGAACTCAAGGTTTATGGAGATTATTAACAGACCATAACGCTCCAAAAGATAATTTATATTCTGAAGAAGATTTGAAAAAGTATACAGAAATTTTATGGGAATCTGACTCAATTTACAAAAATAATGATCCATCTACTAAGAAGCCTAAGTCAAGTAAAGGTAAAAAATATCTCAATTTGATTAAACCAATTTGGGAAAAACGAATCGAAGGATCAGGTGTAAGAAAATACAGTGATAATAAGATTGAGTACAGATATATCAACGATTTGACAAAACTCGATGGAATTATTAATTATATTTATGCTCAAGAGAAGGCTGGAAATAACAATTTTTTTGAATGAAAAGAAAGCAATTAAAGATTTTATTTCGAACAAACTTGACGAAATGATTGAAAAACCTGATGGAATTAAATATTTAAAACGAATTTTGCCGACAATAAGTTCATCTATGATTGAGGGTAGCGGACTTTTGAATGATTTTATCAACAATTTACCTTTTGAATTACACGTACCAACTTATCAGTATCTGGGGCCTGGCACAAAACTCGAAAAAAGACTAAAAAGAGGAGATCCTGGTATAAATAAATTAGATCAAGCTGCTATGGAACACGATATTTTTTATGCAAAACATAGAGACACAAATTCCAGACATATAGCAGATAAAGTTTTGCAAGATAAGGCAATGGATAGATTTTTATCAAAAGATGCTAGTTTAGGTGAAAGATTTGTTGCGCTTCCAACAGCTGGAGCAATGTTTTTGAAGAGAAAACTAGGAATGGGAATCGAAGAGAACTTGAAATTTTAACTATATAAATGGAGGTGAACGTAAACTTCAGCAAAAAATCAGAAAGAAAAAATAAAATCCGCTTTTAAGAAGAAAATACCCGTTAGTATTCAATTTAAAATAGATCAACTAAAAAATGGCGAAGATAAGATTTTTTTAAACAAATAGACAATACAATAAACTCGAAAAACATAAGAAAAACAATAAAGGAACCAGAATAGAATTTTCTTATAATCAGTTGAAAGAACTTAAAAATGGTGGACTTTTGAAAGATTTATTAGATTTTGGAGAAAATATTCCAGTTGTTAAAAATGTTGTTCCTTATGTTCGTAAAGCTGCTCCAATCGTTAAAAAGGATGTGATTCCTATTGTTCGAAACATTTTAAATTGGTTAGATAAAGAGTTGGAAGATGTTACAGGATCTGGATTAGATGAAAAAACTTTGAATTACGTAAAATCAAACATTAAAAAAAATTTGAAATCAAACCTTTAACATTCGGGGAATTGGAAAAAATCTGCAAAAATATTAAACATTTTAGAGGAATCTTCATGAGAGATACATTACCTGAAAAAGTTAAGAAATTTGAATGTGGAATTGTGAATTTAGACTCGATTATGGGAAGTGGAACGCATTGGATTTGTTATTATAAAAATGATAAGAATGCATGTTATTTTGATTCGTATGGAAGAATTGAGGACAAACCACCTATAGAATTGATTAAATATTTGAAAAAATCAAGCGTCTACTACAATGATTCTCAGATTCAAGATTATAAAGATCCCCCAATTTGTGGTCATTTATGTGTTTTTGTTTTGAATGAACTGAGTACTGGTAAAGATTTTAAAGAAGTTGTTAACAAATTATTACTTAATAAATATGGATTCACAAAATATTTTTGACGTATTTGGAACACAAATTATTCAAAATGTAGATAATAGTTTCAATTTTGATAGTTTGAGAAATGAGTTTGATAACAAGTTTAGAAAATTTATTACAAAACCTTCCAGATTCAGATATGTTTGCTGTCGACATTGAAGATTTTAAAGCAGAATATGATAACAAACTTGCAAATTTCATGAGTTCAAATGAAGTTGCTGATAAAATAAAAACATTGAAAAAAGAATTTGCAGATGGTGCAAAAAAAATATTTACCAATTTAATGTCTCATATCGAAAAAGCTGATAAAATTACTGAAGCGATCAAAGTTGAAAAGAATTATGTTAGTTTGGCTAATAAAAAAAGAATTGTCGGTGTTCGACCTGGTATGACAAACATGATGTTGTTGTTAAAGAACAAATTTTAAAACCTCTAAAATTATCAGAAAACATCGATATTGTTGATTTACATGATCCGAATGTTAAAAATGCCTTAGATTTTAAAGGAAAAAGAATTAGCAGTGTTAGTAAAAGGAATTAATCCATTTGATGTTGTTGTAATGATTCAATTAGAAGATCCTATTAAAATGTTTAATGAACTAAAACAAAATTATGAGAATCATAAACAGCATGTTAAAGATTTTACAACAGAAGTCTATGAAAAACTTGATGAAAGAAGTAAAAGATCAGTAGAACGGTGTTGGTGAAATTAATGAAAAACTTACTAAATTTAAAGAGTCTTTTGATAAGTTTAGTTTAGATGCTACGAAAACTTTTGAGAATATTGGTCATAAATTTGTTGAATACAATGATTCTTATGCTGTCAAATTTCAAAAATTAGAAGAAAAAATTAATAAGTTCCGAGGAAGATCTTACTGAAATAGGTATTCTCGCAGGGTTTTATGCATGATAGAATTTCCTTATATAAATGGCGCTCATATACTGTGTGAGATGTAAAGAAAAAACTGCAACAAATGATATAAAATACTATGCAAACATCAATAGAGTTAAAAGAGTTTCTGGAAAATGTGCTGAATGTAACACTAAAAAGAGCCAATTTATAAAAACTTGAAATTTTTTCTTAATAAATAGAGATGGCGGGACATTACAGTGCTTTCGATCTTTTTATAATGCAACACGAAAGAGATTTGAAAAAAGAACATTGGGATGATATTTCTCAAAAATATGAATTATCCGAAGATATGATGAGATTATACGTAAACAAATTGAATTGGTATAACATGGCTAAATATCAAAATCTGTCCCCAGAGTTCATTCAAGAAAATATACATTATCAATTAAAAGATCATATGTCTGTTCTTTGTCTCTATCAACACTTGAGTATAAAATTTTTGGATGAAAATAAAGATACAGTTGATTGGAACAATATTATAGATAGCGGTTACTATCCTGTGCAAATTTTATTGAAATATGTGACCGAGATCGCAAAATTTAAGGAAGAGAATCCCGAATATGACGAAGTAGATCATTAAAAATGACTAAAATTTATATCTTTTCTTATAAAAACGTACATTAGATCGATGAAAAAATGATATCTTTCTTATACATGACGTTTAAAATTTCTAAATTTTCTCTTATTAAATGGCGGACTACAGAAAATATGCTAGTGATATTGAAAGGGCGGAGTTTAAAAATTTCTATCCAATTAGTAAACAACATTTGAATGAACCGAATAAAAGAACTGAGTTTAATATTGATTTTGGAGATAACTTTTGCTCGTCTAACTTCCAGTTTTATATTTCTGGAACTTTAACAAAACAAGATGGTCAAGCATATCTTGGAACTGATAATGTTAGATTAATCGATAATTTTATACCGTTTTTATTTTCTAAGATTGAAGTAAGAAAACACAATAAATTGATAGAAGAAGTCGAAAACTGTGGCCAATTAAGCACGATTAAAGGAACTATTTCGTATTCAAAAAGTGATGTTATTTCTCAAACTTCTAATGGCTTTGAATCAGATTTTAAATTTGGTGTTTTTGAAGCAGCTGGAAATTTATCTCATTTTGGATTAGGATTTTTTGAAAATGTTACTATTCCGATCTATAAAGGAGGATTTTAATCTAAGTTTTTATAAGAGCAGAAGACGATGATGTGATTCTGAAGACTGCAACTGGAAATGTTATGCCTGTTGATGGAAAAATAACAATTACAGATTTTTTTTATTAGAGTTCCAATGATTGATTATAAAACCACGAGTAAAATTAGATTGATTGATGAAATTACAAAAAGTCAAAACATTATGTTTAATTTTCTAGATTGGCAATGTATTGAAACAAAAAGGTATTTCCGGAACAACTTATTCGTTCGATATTACAAATATTTATAGAAATATCTTCAATCCCAAGTTCGTTATCATAGGTTTTCAAACAGATAGACAGAATAATCAAGAAAAAAATCCTTCAAAGTTTGATAGTTTGGATGTAAAAAATATCAGAGTAAAAATTGAACGGTTCTTATTATCCAGATGAATTACAAAATTTAAACATTTCAGGAGGTCTTTTCAGAATCATGTATCAGATGTATCAAGATTTTAAGAAAGTTTACTGTAATAATAAGGAAATGTATTACAATCCTAAAGAATTTTTAGCGAATAGACCTATTTATGTCATTGATACAACAAAGAGTATGACAAATATTTCTGGTTCAAAGAACGATATAATTATCAATATGGATTTTCACAAAGCTGTTACAAACGCGATTTGTTATGTGGTTGTGGTTTCTGAGAAATTTTTAGCCTATGATGTGATTAAGAACGATATTAGAGAAATTCAGTAAAATTTTTGAAAAAATCGTCTTATTGTCTATATTATTCATTGGATAATTCTACAACTTTACAGAATTATTAAAGACATTGATATAAGTATTCATTTTTAATTTCAAAAGAATATCTTAAAAAATGGGGATGATATTAACAAAAAACTATTCCAAGGTCATCTTAAGGGTTGGACCGGAAGTTATGATTTTAAAAAATACTTTAATATTTACTGATCCTATATACCAAATTTCAGCAAAAAAGCTCCAATAGTTCTCGAGATATAAGAGTTTTAAGATAAGGGATGATTGGGGTAGTTTTTGAAAATTTTGTTATTTTCATGAAATTTTAAGTTGAACTCGCTTGTTTTTGAAGTTTCAGATTTTTCTGATAATTTTTTTTTATTTTTTTATGAATATTAAGAAATAGGGGATGATTTCACCCTTATGGATAAGTTAAGTCGAAAGAGTTAAGTATTTACTATATGTGTACCAAATTTCATTAAAATCGGTTGAGTGGTTTTTTTTTGAAATATAAAATTATTAATAAATTTGTAAACTAGCACTCCTAATTGAACAACTCATATAGCAGAGATATTGCTTATAACTTTCGAGACTCTCCGTAGCTCAGTTGGTAAGACGCTTGCCTTCAAAGCCTGAGGTTCTGGGTTCAAATCCCAGAGCTTCAGGCGCGCTTTTTATTGAGGAAGACATGGTTGTCGTTCAGTGGTTGGGGACAAGTCTTTACACGAGTGGCCATAGTGTAATGACTATAGAACAAGCCGAGTAATGACAACTGTGGTTGGCGCGCCATTTGCTTCCTCACCTTTCCACTTCATTCCTTAATTCCTTCTCTTCCTTAATTCGTTCATTACATTCTCACATCGTTCATTAATACAACATTACACTTACAAAACACCCGACACAAATTCCCTAATTGAATCTCTCCATCAACTTCTACACAGTACTTACCAAAGAAAAAATGAGACTTGGGAACAAAAAAATTCCAGAGTCTAAGACCCGAATTACAGCTCCTAGCCATTAACTTGGTTGGACAGTACTGTTGTAGCAGTGCAGGGCCAAGTCTCTAAACAATAGACACCGTAGAAGTTGAATGTGATGTGATTCCCATAGCGCAAACACGCACACTAACAACACTACACCAAAGACACAATCATTCATTTTGTCTTTTACAATAATTGATTATGTTCATATTATTCTCTTTCATTCCTTCTAAAACTTCAAAAATATACTCTTTCGCTGATGAAAAATCTCGATTTCTTCCGGAATAATCTTTGTAGTCATAGACAAAATATCCTAAATAGTTGTACAATAGAATGAAATTATTTATATTTATCTCTGTTTTAGAAATGTAAACACAAACATTTGCGCTGAAAAATTTATATCTCGGCAGAGTTAGTTCCATAATCTCCATTTAAACAAAAAATCTTTCTGTTTAAATGGAAGAGTATAATGCCAACTGTTACAAGTGTTCTAATAGAGGAGAAATTTATCGATAAAAGATATTTAGTTTGTAGAGGTTGTAATTTAATTTTGTACGAAAGACCTAAACCTAAGAAATTTCGAAATAAATTAACACATTTGAATAATCTGCTTACAAAATTGCAATATGGAGGTAAAAAACAAACAAAATTTGTTACAGAATTTAGAAAACAGAATAAAAATTTTTACTTATCTCTTATAACCGTTGAAAAAAATTATTTTCCTTTTCAAAGAATACATTAGGTTTGTAGGTATCGATACACACGTTTATTATGAAAAGATATTACCTGTATTTTTTCATTATCTGGATGTTGAATTTGTCTACGATTTTAAGCCAGAAATACTCGATGATTTTATAGTACATTTGGAGAAATTAAATGAAGAACCTCGTCAAAAGAATGTGGTTTTACTCACATTCTCCCCGACTTCTCGAGTGATTGTTAGCAAATTCCATCATTTCCGTTTATAAGTTTTAATTTATAGTTTATTCGTAGCAGACATTTCCGATAGATTGATTTGAGAAAAGTAGAAGCAAAACAGCTATAGATTCGGTTAATTTCTCATTCGTGAGTTACAGATTCGTTTATTGTCCTTTAAACAGTATTTTCCCTTGATTTTCTGTTGGCTCCGAAAGTGCGCTAGGAACCCCATATTCATATCTACTTATATGTATGAATACAAAGTCCTTAAAATCTTCTATTTAAGAAGTAATTAGGAGTGCCGATGGCCAAGCGGTCTAAGTCGTTGGACTTTGGGTCTTAGTTAGAGATAGCGCAAGTTCCTGTCTGAGACCGTTGCACTTTTTATCAGTACCATCGACCTCGTACTGTATCGACTCTCCCCCTTATTCTGTTTGATAAGATCCTCGTACAGGCCAGTGGCTCATGAGGACGGACAGAATAAGGCGTAAAAAAGGTTCGGCCTCTCCTTAAAAAAATTCATACGTTGCAGATAGCACTTACAAATACAAACTCGGAAACCGTCATTTAAGACATCCTTGTGACTCTTGCGGTCCACCCCCCTGTCATGACAAAAACGGCGGTTACTTCAAAAAGTAGATTTATAGGTGCAGTAATGGTGTACAGTATTATTGCTTTATCTGAAATCTTTCGGGAACCATCAAACGCACACGGGACTTAATTTAAACTCTGTAGCTTATATTATATTAAAATAACCTGTTCCCAACTCCATACACATTTCAGTTTAGGAGACCATCATCCTAAATTTGTCTTTTAAAGAAAGACAACTCTTAAACCCACTTCCGAATCGTTGGATACTAACTTTGAGTTCTTGTGAGAGCATTAAGTTAAAGAGTAAAAACCTGACAGCAATCACCATATAGGGGCCACGTCTGGAGCCAGAGTTCCAAACCATTCCAGTTCCTAAATTTGACTTGTCACATTCACTGATTTGTGAATGTCACTGCTTGATGAGCCTGCACTCATTTGCATGTAAATCTCCGCTCATTATTCTGAAAATTCTTTGGACATTTGCATAGCTCGGTCTGATTTGGCATATCTTTCTATTTACTGTAATACATTTCTGTCTGTCAGTTTGTATGACATTCGATGATGGCATGAGCTAAATACAATAAAAATTATGTTATGCAACCCCATCGAAGCTTGTTACGCGAAATGAAGTGTGGCGTGTTCCTGTCTTATTTAATTGGATGTTTACCAAATTTGTTAAGTAATCCCTTGAAAATACTTATTATTTGTAGAGTTTTACTTGTGGATAAGGTTTCAAGGGCGAGCCATCAGGTACTCCTACATGGGTGAAGAGATAGGCTAATGCGAACATCCCTGACTCATCGTGATCATCGTGGCAACCCAATGCTATAAGCAGGACGTTTATGAAAATCCTGTCTTGGACAAAATTCACAGAGGATGAGAGGTATTTGAAGAATATGGATGACGAGTGCCACATTAATTTACAACACGCATAAGACAAAAATTGGAAATTTTAGGCCCAATGGGCAAATCTATGTAGTCGGAAAGTAAAACATATTTTGAGAGAGGCCTTTTACAGTGACATTAATAAATGCTTAAAATTGCACGATGATTCATTAGGTTTCTGAGATGTAAACGCTTTTTATGGAATTCTGATGATAAACGACCCAGTTTCTCAGGAGTAGCAAAAGAGGAATCACAAATGCAAAATATAATCGAAATCAGCTCCATACTTACCGTCTTATTAGTTATTACTTATCTTCCATTAGTTTAGGATAAACCTTAGGATATTCGTATTTTTAGAATTAGAAATTTCCAAATCCGTCTCTGTCAAAGTAACTTATAACCCGAGAGTAGCAGGACAAAATTGAAAAATTTTTAAGTTTTTAAGTCAGCCTAAAATCCAGTTGGGGTTGATTATTCATTGACATGGATTTACATTAACACTTACATTATAACCTACTTACAGTTTTGGGTTTCGGCAGTTTGATTACAAGTTTTGGGTAGGGTACGATAAGGCGGACCCGGTTTTTTATATCGAAGAATGTAGTCATAGATACCTTATATTCGCATCTCAAATCCTAGACTGTCAATATATATAAAAGTACCTATAGCCCTCAATACAATATATACTTTAAATTAAATTATGAATTTATTATTTACAGTGATCAAACAAATTATTATAACTAAAATTAGAAAAACTGAAGACGACCATATAAATTTTCCTCTCACAGTTACAGTTGTTTCTTTCCCAAAAATTTCAAATAATGGGTTTTCGGTACGAGTCCAACATGTTAAAGCCACGAAAAACATGTCTTATCATCTTTCAAAGTAGGCTAATGTCGTGTAGTTTTCTAAAATTGACTGCCATTTTTATTTTAATCAAAATTACTTATGTAAAATTGAAATATTACCCAAAGTGTATTTATTTTAGTGTTTACAGCTGTTGATATATGATTTCATTTAATAGTTCAAAATAATTAATCAGTATCGATTGATTATATTGATGGTTATGATTAAGTAATAATCGTTTCCCAATTTCGATATAGAAAACCGGGTCCGCTTATCGAATCCTGCCCAGTTTAGTATTTGAAGTAATTAATGAAAAGGACTTCTACATTTCACGGGCAGTTGGATTGCAAGATCTTTTTCATTATTTTTTTTTTCATTTCATCTTTTTCATTAATATGAAAAAGATCTCTATACTACACGTATTTCGGCAATTATATTGGAAGCTTAACTCCGTTTTAGAATTTCCGACACCAATTTTAAGTGTGCCTTATTGCCATGATAAGGAAAATGTGTAAATATTCTAAATGTATGGCCATTGTAATTTACTTCGATCTGTATTTTTTGTTCTTGATCCATAGTTGATTTTCCTTTGTTTCCCGATAGAACATAGACAGATCATAGAAGCCTACTTCTATCAAAAGAAAACAAAGAAATGTTTTTATCTTCTAACAGACTCTAAATTTGAAGTAACATCTAGATAATAACTAATTAGACCAGTGGGGCGTAGCCCGGAGGAATTACCGAAATATCAATAAGCCCGTCCGTATTCATCCCTGAGACCGTAAGAATGCCCATGGAAAATTTCATTACAATCGGTTGAAGAGCTTTACACGTAAACGAAAAACAAAGTAACTTTCGCAGTATAATATTATTAGGATGAAATAAGTGTTACTAAAATACATTAGATCTTTTACAAGAGGAAATTAAAATATTAAAAAATCAATTAAGAAAGTACCCTCGAGACCTATTTATTTGGAGACGCCTAACTATCGTATACAGTTTTCAGTTTTATTACAGGAGCCGTATAAAATTGACTACACCGTTTCCATATCTTTGGAGCACTCTGTATATAAAAGTTCAATTGAGGGGATCACTACTAATGTATGGTATTAGGCCAGTAGGCGCTGACGTTAAGGACTATCATCACAGCCACAGCCAAGGCCGTGCCATCTCGAGGCGCGGTACAGTTTCACGGGCAGGCCGAACTAGTTTAACACGGTTATTGGGTAATAGCGGTCTTTATTCGGGCTACAATTTGGAGTCAACCAATAGCCCGTCCCTTGGATTATCCAACCGCTTATTTTGGAGGCTGACTCACTTCTATGATCTTTATAGGTCAGGAATTTATTCTTCTGACTGAAAGAGAAACTAATGTTCATGCTCTACAATTATTCTTATCACGTACCTATTATTCTTAAATTTCGTGTCGATGTCTGTCTGTCTGTCTGGCCATTTGTGTGACAAATCTGGAAACGTGGCTGTGGTGGGAAGAGTTGATATAATGTGAGTGTTGAGTTTATTTAGCTCCAGTTCATCTTCCTCTTAGTTTAGTTTAAACATCGTAGTGCACTAAATTTTACATGAAATTGAGACAATAAGAGCACTTCTTCACCTAGATTGTCGAAACTTTGCAAAGAGTTCGTTTTGAGCTTCTTCGTCATGGACTTTCTTTGATCCAACTTTGAGGATTCGTCAGTGACAGCGTCAGATTCCAGACGCTGCACTGAGATGAAGGTAAATTGGAGCAAAACTCGACATTCACAACTCTGCATACTTCAGACTTCGTACACAAGGATCCTCTTGGTCTAAAGAAAGAAATGTATGTTTTTTTATTTACCAACAGGTCAAAATAAGCTTATATTGTTTAGATTGATATTATGATGGCAATGAGAAAAATTACAAATACAAAAAAATTGTTTGTAATAAAACTGAATCAATTTTAATGTCTGATATAGTAAGACATGTGACCTAAATTAAAAAGTAAGTTAAAAACTAAATGACGCCTCTTTGGGTTACTATTTATGTATTTAAGGTTTAAATTTTTGAAATTTGAAGGTATACGAGTTTTGGTTGGTATTTGTTCCAGTAATAATACGTTAAAAGATTGGTAGACAGATGGGGACACCCTGTATATAATTTTGATGTCAAGGTCCGTGAGTGAGGAAAGTAAAGCAAGCAAGTAGGTGACCCGGCGAGGTATTCTTAATTTTAACCGAATAGGTTAAGTAAGCATGGCGTAGTTGGAATGAATCTTCGAGGTCCAAAAATTCAAATTTGGCAGAAGCTTTACATGAGTTAGCATATAAACAGTTTTTTCACACTCCACCCCATCTTGTTCCTTACAACTGCAGTAGACCGTCGATAATCCAAATCCTGTCCGGAATTTTTAAATTAACCATAAAAGAGCTAATGAAAAGTTATACTCAATCGTGCACCAATCACGTTGTTTTTTTTTTTTCGGAAGTTGAGCTGATAAATAATACTATTAATTATCTTATATATATAAAAATCGGCGATGTATGTTGCCAATAAACTCCAAAACGACTGAACCAATTTCAATCAAATTTCACATGTATCCGTAATTTAGTCTAACTTAGAAGATAGGATAGTTATTATCTGAATTATTCGCTTATGTCGTGAATATAAACGAATAAAATGAAGAAAAGTTTTCAAAGCGCCTGCACATTATAACCTGCAATTACGAGATAGATACGTATATTAAACAGTGAAACACTATTTGAAGGCGCTAAGTTATGATGTATAATTGTCTAAACTAAATTTTTGGTTGAACTTAAAGGTTGAGTGGTAGACCACTTTGTAATAAAATACATTATGCATGTACAATACATTTTTGACATATTTTCTTGATCGTGACATCAAGGTAAAATCTACATCGGGGTTGGAAATATAATTTACTTCAACCAGAAATGCTCATACGCGGGCAAAACTTACGAAAAGCGTGCGAAGCCGCGGGAAACAGCTAGTTGTATTATATAAACTTACAGAAAACATACAGTATTCATATGCTGTGTAAATGTAGGCTATATAAAACCAAAATACTGCACCTAATATTAAAATGTGATTAATAAATAGCTTGTATTACGAAAGGTTTCTGGTTAAAAAGTCTGTCATGGATTTGAACTGTAATTGTTTCTTTTTTTGCAGCCAAGTTTTTATTTGGTTGGTGTGCCAATCAAGACCTTTGCTGTAATGAAGGATTCAGAATGTGTCAGCCCATGTCTTTCAATTTTTCATTTTCATTATTATCCGAATCCGATTCTTTTGTTTTTGTTATATTTTCATGTCCAACGGCAGGTTTTTGTTGTACTTAGCATGGATATAAGAAATATTTTTTGCCAGAATTAAATACAGATGATCGAAGGCCCGCATTTTTTGACGACAACATTTTTTGCGCTCTACTGTATTGTGAAATTTACTCAAAGTTTTTAGTAGTTAGCCTAGAAAGAGTCTGGTTGTGAAAACATGTCTATCCTGCTTGGCCTTGATATTATCCTGCACCACAATAATTAAGGTCAATGGGATAGTTTATCAGTTAACACATTAGGATTCTTTATCACCCAGACGACGGAAGGGAATTTAAAAAGTCATCCCATATACGGTGATAATTTCTACGATTATATAAGGAATTTTATGGTACACAAATACACAAGTCTTATAGGGATGAACTAAAAAAATGTCATAATTATTAAATACTAGCACGTGCTCGCGGCTATTAATGTTTCTTTGAAACAGTCCGTGTATTTTATTGGATAGCTCCCACGATTTTAAAACATCTTGAACTATTTTTGAACAATGTGGAGGAAATCCATTCTTAACGAAAGCACTTATGACGCAGTGCAATAGGGTTCTCTGATATTTTTGAAGTGGAATTAGTCATTTCATGCATAAAGTATCCATTTTTCAGTGTTCTTGGTTAAAGAGGGTGGGAGGTTAAACGGAGTGATGAGTAACTCTTATTTATTGCGTTAAGAGTTACTCTGGTTCGAATTAAATATATTTCCGAAGCCAAAACTGGAGTTTGCTATTTTGCCCCGAGAAACAATATTTATAGACTTTGAGGTTAGATTCAAAATAGTATAGATTTATAATTTCAAAATCCATTATATTTATATTTATTTTCTTTCGTGTCTCTTAAGGGTCTCTTTCGTGTTTAAAGTCTAATTCAAGGGTCCTTTTTGAATTTCTATATAAATGTATTAGTATTAAATCTACTTTCATTGATGGTGTAAAAAATTCAAAGTAAAAAGCCAAAGAATGTCTTATTTTACTAGTTAGGGCTAAGAAGCACTGAGGACCAACGGCTTAAAGGTGACTTCCGAACCACCACCAACGGACGGGCAGGCGGGCTGCTTGCAAGAACAGGATCGCCCAACGGTCACTCATCCAAGGAGCAGCCACGCTCGACATCGCTTGATTCGGTTATCTTGCGATAACCGGTGTACCCACTATTGGAGTATAATGCGTATTTACTAAATATATCTCTAAAAATGTAATCGTCTAAAAAGAATTCAACTGGAGTAGGTAGGGTATTTGAAATTTACCCAGCAGGATAAGCGGCTGCGATTGCTGCTCGACTTACAGAAAGTCTATTCACGACCAGAAAAAACAAGAAAAGAACGGACCGAGATGGTACACAAAGTGCAAAAAATCTCACCCGAACCGGTTGGACATAATCGGAATACCAGACCTAAACCGGTGGCGGCTGTCCACTAAAACCCGCCGCTCTGTCTCAAACTCCTAACAAATTGGCCGATTTGACATCGACTACTCAGAATGATCCAAAACCGACCAAAATCTCGACCGCACAATTAGACAGTGTTGATTCGGTTTCCAAAGTCTTTCACTGACAAGTGACAAGTCAATTAGTCCGGGCAGACCGTTGTTCAACAGCTGCTGGCGACTACTTCTTTCTGCCTTAAGTAGAACTTATGTGACAAATCCATGCGTGAGCCGACTTCACGGCGGACTCCTGGCGGCGTTTAGTGTTCTCCATCATATGGGACTATTCAGGTGGCACTATGGATAATTTAAACCTATTTTAGATAAAAACCTGAAATCAGTTTTGCTTCTGAAATACGAGCTCACTACAACGACATTCTAATGAAATATTAAAATAGATTCAAACAGGCTTTTTGTGACAAATTCCGATGTGGATCATAATAATAATAATTCTTTTATTGCATTTTGACAATAAAACATTGAATTGTAAAAGTTAGTTTGATATTATTAATTACTATACACATTCATACTTCAAATACTCATTCAAACATACATATCTTGCACTTTCACGCCAACATGAGACTTCAAACATGAGATTCGTGTTTGAGTCTCATGAGATTAACTTCAACATGAGACTCGTGGCTCTAATTAATTAATTTTGATTCAAATTTTGATTTTCCCAGCAGCCAGCCATGAAATCTTTGACCAAATAAAACGCGTTCGACACCAGTAGGCGCTTCAGAACAGCTTTAAACTGGTTTAAACTATCCGACTGTACAAGACCCTCAGGGAGCCGATTGAGAAATTTTGACTCCAGCCTGTGACGGCAAGCGTTTGAAAGCCACCGTCCTATGCTGCTGTGCACGGTAACTCTCCTTGCCTCTAGTTTCGTAAGAGTGAATGTCACTACCCCGAATAAGAACACACTTCGATCGACAATACAGGAACCTCCAATATATAGAGGCAGGGCAGAGTCAGCAATCCGAGCTCCCTGAAAGCATCCCTACACAACTCTCTGATTGGGAAATTATTATGACAGCTTTTTTGCAGTCTAAATACTCTTACTAGACTGTGTCAATTACTCTTGTATTTGACACAGCTGTCCCGAAGTATTAAACCATATGTCAAGTATGGATAAATCAGGCCAAAAAATGCAAGCCATTCCTAAGAATTTTTGTGAACAATATTTGGCAAGGTCACGCAGGGCGTAGATACCTGAAGTAACACTAGCACAGATATAGTCCACATGATTGTTCCAGGTTAGACCTTTGTCGAGGTACATCCCTAGGAACTGGGTGGAGTCATTATTCTCTAAGAGCTCATCACAAAAGTCTTTTCCAGCCTGATCTTGGCATTTTCTATGTAACTTTCCGCATGGTAGCTGAAATTTATTCCTGTATTTTTCATTTCCAAAACGGGAGCTCACTATAAAAATATTATAAACGGAAACCAGAATCAAGTGGTCGTGTTTGTGTCCATTATGAACCCACGAAATCTAAATTAAAACATGATACATCTATATAAACGAGAATGCGTTTAATTATGAATGAGACAGAACCGGTCTGCCCGTGGGCCTTATGTGAGCAGAGACGCTTCTTGGTTTGATATATGGTTAGTTCTTGTGCAAGACCTTTCGGAAAAGGGAGTATTTTCAAATGTTTTCTTGATGTCTAAAGTTTACCTTCC
Organism: Homalodisca vitripennis; assembly: GCF_021130785.1. NCBI lineage: Eukaryota > Metazoa > Arthropoda > Insecta > Hemiptera > Cicadellidae > Homalodisca > Homalodisca vitripennis. Next base: position 17,833 of record NW_025780450.1, on the reverse strand, counting down.
AAATAAATTAAAACTTATAATTATAATATGAAGAAATATATTTTTAAATTACTACATATCGCAATACAAATATTTCTAGAATTTTAAAAATATCAAATAATTGCTTAATTAATGGCTTCATTAATAGTTCAAATGTACCAGTAAAAACTCCAAAATATTTTGCTGTATAACCTAACATTTTTGTCACATGTTATTATTTTGCTACCACGTCATATTATTTTACCCAATGAATATTTTAAAGGAGTATTGGTTATTTCAAAATGTTCTTTTATTAAATACCGTAATATAATAATTCAAAAATATAAAAAAAAACTCGTTATTAATTAATATTAATGATTTTGAAGATATTAACATCACTAAAAACGCAGGTTTAATCAAAAACGACCACCCTTGTTGTCTGCAGGCGAAAAATAAATTCTGGAAATCAATAGGAAGTAATAAACCGATACAACAGAGAATAGAAGAATCCGACGTACAGTAAGGAAAGAGAGAGAAATAGCGCAAAGAAAGACAGACAATCTTCATGTACTAATCTGCCATGGATAAATTCTATAACTGTAAATAAAATATATGGTTTATTATAAATTTTACGTGACTTATAGGCAGAAGGGTTTGTTTATAAGATAAAAATGTTAAATATTTATTTATTAATCCTTTATGATTCTAATGATGGACACCATTAGAAAATAATTATAAATTATTCCTATTTTGTAATAATATGAGTCAGATTTTTATAAGTTGCATACATAACAAACATAATCAAACATTTTATAATGATAGAATGGCAACAAGGTAAACTCGACATTGGCGTCGGAAATCTAATTCAAGTGCTCATAAACGTGCAAAGCCTACGAAATTGCGTACGAAGCCGCGGGTTTTGTAGATTAAATTAGAATAATTTCTTGGTTTTTGTTCGGCTATTTTAGGTATCTAAGCATATTTGGTGTCGAAAGCTCGCAAATTCTGGATTTGAATTTATGCATTTGATACTCTGCCACACTGACTTACAATATGTTTTTCTCTCTATTTGTCATTATAAACCTTATTTAAGTTAATATTGTGAGATTATTTTTTTAAAGTTGAAACAGCTGAATACTAAAACACGTGTTGGCCCATGTTTTATTCAATAATCAACAAGACTGGTTACAAATTCCACTAGCAAACTTAATATACTCATAAAAATAATAATAAAAATAATGTAAATAAGAAGTGCAAATTTGACTATTGATAATAAATCAAACGTTGATGGTTAATACTCGAAGGCTATGAAGGACTCTACATTGTTAGCCTACTATATATTTTAATTATTTGAAACACAATTATGACATTGAATTTGCATGCCTCTTTTTAAACAGTACAATACAAAATTTATTTTTAAATCTCAAATAAAAATTGCAAATATAAGAAATTTTGCCTTAAATGGATTTTAACTTACTGGCAAGAGCTCAAGGTGGCGATGACAGACAGAGGACGAAGCGACACTAGGCGTCTAGGCGGTATGTGAGTCTATGTACACACAGATACCGTAATGCAATGCCTTACTGGGGAGCGTACGACAGCGTAGGCAAGTAGGCCGGCGTGGCTATCACTTTCGTGGTACCGCCTAGTGAGCCTCCTAGGAGGTCATCGGTCTATTATTGGCTAGGACGAAGTGTACCAGCTTGGCTATCGTTGATTTGATTCTTGCCTTTATGGAAACCCCCTCTCGAACCGTAATGTCCTTCGGAATCTGGATATCGGGTGACAAATCAATTGTAAAACTTTTGTTTAATGTTTTTTATTGACCATGAAAGGTTTGAAAGAATAAGTTTAACATCGTTATATGTTTAAAAATTTATAACACAACGTTTCGAGGACTGAAATCTGTCCTCTTCTTCAGGCTAGAAATTATGTATTATATGTAAAAAAGGATACGAGAAGAAAAATTAAAGTGTTTGAGTACGTTTGAACCCCTTTTCTTACTGTATTAATCTCAGGTACTGAATTAAATGTCCAAAATTGTACTATCGTTTCAGTTTTAAAAGTTTTAGCCCAAATCCTTGTTGCCATTTTGGAAAGATTGTAATTAGACTGTAATACTGTAAAGTAACGGAATCAAAAATCCTCTAATTACATCGATCTCCATAACTTCACACGGAACTTTTTTTGCCAAAAATGGTGGCTATCATATTAATGGCAAATAAACAATCGACCGAGTTTTAAAGTGCATCTTGCCTCCATCGGTAAATGAAATCATGTGGATTTACTTGGCACAGAATTGATTAGGCGAATGAATATTTTGAATGTTTTGTAAAAAGTCGAAGACTTTTTTGTGGGAACCTTTCAATTAGTTTTAAACTTCAATAAATTGATTACTGGATTATGGAAATACAGATTAGATAATAAAATAAGTGTTTCACCTCAAAACACAGATTTGGTCAAAAAAGGCAAAAGCCTCATTGATTGAAAGCATTAAAGTTACATTTTAAGAATAAGTAAAAATCCAAAAGTGCCAGAGTTGATCCCAAATAAAATTGCTCTCATCTTAACGTTTGGAAAGTCAAACTACTCTATTGCCATAAAATTTTGCCATTCAAAGACAATTTGAAGTGATAACTTTTTCAAAAAATTATTGATCCAAAATGGTTTAACCCTTGAAGTAAGTTAGGTGCAGAGTTTTATTTTACAATTATCAAACATTTGACATGTTTCAATGTCTTTGGAGGATCTTAAAACTTCCAAACTTTTTTGCAGTTCTTGTGGCATTTTATATTTGCAACGTGTAACAATATTGGTGATCATTTTTTCACCACAATGATAATAAAATATTTCCAGTTTTTTCGTGTATGTCTTTAAAAAAATATTCAAATAATAATTTAGAAACAAATTAAGAATCAAAGTTTCAAAATATAAAAAACTAATGTACTTGTATAATAGTACGGAAGTTGTGAAAATTAACCGTGGCTATACACTGTTACACTGTTACACAAATCAAACATGCAATATAAATCGAAAAAATCAAAGATTACCAAAATTCAAAGGACAAAAAGGGAAATTTTAGAAATGATCGAAGAAAAACAAGAAGATTGAAACTGTAAAAAGCAATCTGTTCTGAAATCTCCGTAATGATCCCTATTGATTAGTTATAAACTTCAGTTAATTACGATACAACCATATTACAGGCGGCTATGTATTAGTAGCAGTTTCTAAATTAGATATTACTTTACATTTTGTACACGCATGCTACTATGTAAAAAATTAAAAACTGTCCCTTTCCTAAGAATGTATTCTGATGAGAAGGGTAGGGTCAAGATATGACATCTGAAACATACCTTATTTACCAAAAAGTTATCAAATTTCCATTCCCTATCCATTCTAAAACCAGCAGAGGACAACCCTGAATATATAAAAATGCTACGCTATTGAACAATCGTAGAGTTTACGAAACTATCTATTGATCACTATCTAGGGTGTTCTCTAATCTTCGCACAACACTTCTGCTAAAGGATTATTTCTTATATGAAATCCAGGAAAGACTGCATGTTGTTTTGTTGTCGGCGAGATCTGTAGATAGCGTTGTAATCAGAAATAGTCAGTGCATAACTTTCACATTCACCTTCCTAAGTCTGTCAGTTGAGTTCCCAGAAATCAATAACGATGACGCAATCGATTAATTGTGTTATTGATAGTGATGGAATCGATCCGTTCCCATCAATCCTATCAGTGGGATTAACCTTAGTTGTAATTAACATCTTGTAAGCAGGTGGCAAGTCAAGATAACAAGTTTTCGTACAAGGTAATTAAATATGAATGTCGAGACAAATACAGTTCACCTTCCTTACAGTTCAGAGTCTCTGGAATCTGACGCTGTCATAGGCTTGACTCTTGCAATCTGGATTCATGTTTATCTGAAGAGATCTAAAAACGTCAGCGAAGGAGATGAAAATGAACTCTTTACATCGTTAGAGATAAAGAGTTCTGCACTAAAAGATACTGAGTAATATAAGTGAATTCTCATTGTACCATCAAAGTGCACAATTCAACGATCTCTAAACACGATGGAGCAAACAAGTTTTCTACACATAACGTAGCTATGGTGGGAAGAGTTGATCAATGTGAATGTTGAGTTTAGCTCCATCGTTCTCTTAGTCTCTGATGTCGGAACAATATAAAGAGTTCATTTTCACCGTCTTCGTCTCCGACATTTTAGATCTATTCAAACATACATGACTCCAGATTTCGGGAGTCTTCGCAGACGTGATACCAGACACTGCACTAATTGGAAAGTAAACTAAACTCAACATTTACATTGAATAAACCTTCCCACTATGTTATGTATAGAAAACTAAATACATCCTTATACTCTCCTTGGTGAAATTTCAGATGGTTTTCATGAATTTCTAAGATTTTAGAAAATGTTTTATCTTCGGCTTCTTTTGCGTCAGGCTTTTCAAAAAATGTAGCGAAACTACGTTGTTAACTAGGTAAAACTAAACCAAAATTTTCCTTTTACAAATACAGTGTATTTCGCTTCGTTTAGAATATGCCTATATTTTCAAATAAAAAATCAAAACCCAGAAGCAGTTAAAGTCACATCGTTTTAATTACGATACGGACAATCCGCTATTATTAATCTATTATTAACACATTCCAAAATAGCAGTTTTAAAGTTTAAAGCAAAGTTACATGAATTCTGGCAGTAAAGCGATATATTATCCAGATATCTTATAAAAGTACGAATATGTTTAAACCTTATTCGTTGGATGAAATGTAACGAAATAAATCCATATTAACAAATTGAGTCTTCTTCAATGTTTACAGAAATGTATTCCACGAGTCAATAAGCATGTAAATACGCTGTTGCTTCGATAAGAATTCGATTTACAATATAATATTACAGCATAAATTACAACATACCCTATTCGTTCATAACAAATAGGGTATTATATTTTTATCTTTTTATACGCTATCTTGTGTGCCCTGACAATATTTTCTTTTCTTGCCAATTTTCATGAAACTTTAACATTTAAAAGGTCTACCAATTTAAACTATAAATTATGTGCTTTTTCAGGGAAAATAACATTCTAATAAGGAATGCAAACATGAAAAATTACACCGTAAGTAAAACCATTTCTGACAATTATTTTGTACTAACACAATTACAGTTTGGAGATTATGTTTAGTTACCTTTCCAGTTAATAGACAGGCGGACTCTAACGAAGTGAAATATACCATAGTGTTGGAGAAAGTATTTGATTTATTTTTATCTATTTTATCATATCCCTAATATTTATCCACATGCTATGGAACACTCTGTATAAAAATTTAAATTTGAATACTTTGAGTTGTATTTTTACTGCCTATAGTAAAAAGGTGGCTTTGCCACTTCGTTAATTAGGTGATCGTTTGGTTAGGTTTGACTTTCGTATATCAACATGAAATCAACTGTTATATTTCCAACTATGACAAATAGTGCATAATACAAATTAGTAATTTGTGGTATTTTATTAAGAACAGACCAAAAATTTTATTTTTATTGCTAATTAGAATGTTTCAAATTATGAGCATGAGTGATTTTGAGGTATAAGTTTATTCCATCACTTTAACTGTGTGTAAATGTGAACGAATTACCGAACGATTAATTTAACTACAGTGACAACTAAATTTATATTTTTTAAACTTTTTTTCTTTGAGTAAAATAAGTATTTTAAAAGGAAGCGTATTTCTTCTACTTTGAATAACTTAATTTGAGTTTCTTATACATAATATTTACGTGTTCTCTAGTTTTTAAAGTTATTTCGTACCAAAAACTGATGGTATGCCAATTCTAATTTAGAGATATTAATGTACCAAATTTGGAGATTTATGTACTGTAATGGGAAGAACCTTGTGGGGCGTATGACTGGTCAATGGTGTGTTATCTGAGAAGGTTGTGTGTAGGCTTTGTACATGGTGGGTGTTGTTGGGGTGGGGGGGGGAGACCACAAGATCCGAATTTGTTTATCAGACGGCTACAACACTACTCTTGAGTTATGGTACAGCGTCCACTGCGGACACTCTACATACCGGCCCAACCGCAGAGTGGGATGTGGCCCATCCTTTCTGTGTTGGGCATTCTTGCAAGCCAAACAGGCGGTAATTGGTTTCAGTAGCTGAAAGCACTGAGTTACGCTCGGCAATCAATGATCCAATTAACGAAATGCATAAGTCCAGTGATAACAGTGACAAATGTCTATCTCAGCACCTCTTCGACTCGATGACTTCCTTCACAAGGTGTGGAATTTATATTATGAATTGTGTGGGAATTATAACGTACGCTTATAACAACATATAACGACACTTATAACGTACATTTATAGAACATACAATGACATTTATAACGTACACTTACAGCCACGTATAATGACACCTATAACGTACACTAATAGCAACATATAACGACACCTATAACGTACACTAATAGCAAACATATAACGACAATTATAATGTACATTTATAGAACATACAATGACACTTATAACGTACACTAATAGTAACGTATAATGACACCTATAACGTACACTAATAGCAACATATAACGACACCTATAACGTACACTAATAGCAACATATAACGACAATTATAATGTACATTTATAGAACATACAATGACACTTATAACGTACACTAATAGTAACGTATAACGACACCTATAACGTATACTAATAACAACTTATAACGACACTTATAACGTACATTTATAGAACTTATAATTACACTTATAGCCACATATAACGACACTTATAACGTACACTTATAACAATATATAACGACACTTATAACGTACACTTATAGCGACATATAACGACACCTATAACGCACATTAATAACAAAATATAACGATACTTATAACGTACATTTATAGCGACATATAACGATACTAATAGCAACATACCGTTGTGTCCTTACACTTATAACGTACCAAAAATTGTACACAATGAATGTAACTACGTCTTGCCAATAATTAAAAATGCCCAATTACCAGAATGTAAACAACTAAATTTGATAAAACCTATAGAACAAATAATATGACACATATGGTGAAAGATTTGCATTATTGGATACGCCATTTGGAATAAAAGCAGTATTTTAAAATGGAGAATATTTTGTTATACGAAATACGTATTTCAATTATAAAAACACATTTATGCGTTCTCTATTTCAACGCGCCTATTGTTTGAAGGTTTTTTGACGATGGAGGATTGTGAAGGAAGCAGGATTTTCCCCGGATTTTCTCTTGGTTGGAAAATAGGACAATTGGCGGAAATACATAATGTTTAATAATTTAAATTTCAATCTTGTAAGTAAACAAATAATTTTTTCATTAAAACATTTAAATGCGTAAATAAAACGGGTTTTAAAAATTATTTTAATAAATATGATAATAATTGTAAATTTGAAAACCAAATTTCAAGTTAAGATCAAGTGTGATAGATCAATTACCCACTTCTTGCACCCGACGATTTAATTTTAATTTTATAAGTATTTTCATAAATATTAAAATCCATTATTGCACAGTTTTAGTAGAATATGAAACGGAAAGATGCAGATGATACTATTTAATCTTTTTATTCTGTTTGAAAACGTTTTAAACAGATCTTTTGTTATTTCAATTTGTTTGGAACAGCTGAATAATGAAAGTAATGAAACAGGAAAACATTAATTGATAACTTGGGTTGGTAATGACAAGCAATGACCTCCTCACGTCTCGCAAATAAGATTTATTGGCGATTAATTTGCTTTATGACTTATTTAGCACGGAAAATATTGCCAGTTTAAATTCGGGAGATGACTGCAAAAATTAGTCGCGGCACCCAATCTGCTGTAAGGAGATTTATAACGTGGTACCATTAATTAACTGACGAATTCCTTTTGGAGATTTGAATAATTTTAAAATGCGATTTACATATAAATATCCTCTTAGCGCTTCAAGTAAGATTGGTAAACTAAAAACATTCATTCAAAAACTGTAATAAAATTAATATACACGTACACGAAATTCTGAACAAAATAGATTTTCTCTTCAATTTAGTACTACCGATAAATAGATGCATAGAGATTAATGTATAAATAAGATGGCTTATATTAGTGCAATCTACTTTTTTTAGGTTTGGAAATTATTTTTCTGTAAAATACATAGACCTTAAAATAACTGCCCTGAACACAGAAAAAGCAGAAAAGGTTTGGTATAAATCTACGTTAAATTATATGCAGTTTCTTAAAATATATTTAATAAAACATTTGATTTACATGAATGAAAAATCAGTAAAATAACATCACTTCATGTTTTTTTTCTTGACGACTGATTTCTGTATGGAAAATATTTTTTTGTTAAATACATAGTCCTTAAAACGACTTCCCTGAACACAAAGAGTAGAAAACCTGTTTAGGTTATATCTAAGTGAAATTATAAGCAGTTTCTTACGTTACCTATATTTAAAAAAATAATAATTTCTATAAGTAATAAATTAATACAATAATGTTACTCCATGTTCTTAATATTTTTTTAATATATTATTTTCCTAAATAAAATACATGTCGCTCTCTGAAACTAATAGCTAATGTAAATATTGTACAAATTCACATTTAATCTAAAATAATTTTTATTTCGGCCTAATTACAGAATGGCCTAAATTTCACAATTTAAAATGCTTCTGATTTCCCGTGGAATGGCGATATTTTTAATTTTTATGTGTTTATGGAAGTTGTCTAAATTCTTGAATTTAACATAAAAGAAATATTTTCGAAATCCAAAAGCTATTGAATTACTTGCCCCAAATAAACCGACGCCATGTTGGTTGTGTGATAATATCAGTTTTCTTATCAGAAAACAAGAGATAAGCAAAAACAAAGGAATTGACTCACTGAATAAACTGAAAAGGTGTCTGAAAATAGAAATGCTTTTATTCATCTACTAGCCAAATCTACAAGGTTGAATAGAAGTGGTATTACTTGTATTTGAATTCTAGAGATAACGCTATCAAGCCAAGATGCAACAACCAGAATTTCCAGAATCCTGAAATGGAAATGAGTTAAGCTGCTGCTATGATATTTGACTAACAAATGGATCTAAATATCCGTACTTATTGGCTGAGCTTTAGCGAAGCGTATTACTCTTCGGGCTGGCAAAATTTCATTTCTGTCTTCTGTCTGTTGTCCATATCTTGGAAACGAACAGACCTATGAACTTGCAATTGTGCATAAAGCATCATTTCTATATGATTACCACCGAGTTCGATGATGGTGTATGTCACGCGATAAGATTTGGTTGAGCGTTAGCGTTAGCTTCTATACATTGTTCTTATGGATAACCATAATTGCAACGAGAAAATAACAGAATATAAACATTTGTAAACCAAGTCAGTAAATCTATAAAAGGTTCAAGCATGTGACAAATTAAAACGTGTAGCCTAACAATCCCAACACATCAAACAAAATTTTATGGCGATTTATTATCATTTCTATGATTTAAAAACCCAATTTAATGAACAAACATGTCAATGGCATATGTCGAGAAAGATTTATCATATATGATTTTGCATGAGACTTTATGTCTGCAGGAATATTTTTATGATGCATCACTTTTTTGCTAACTTATTTTTGGTAGACTGTCCACAAGAAATTTCATGAAAGAAATGAGCTATAGATTTGGAATTTTACAACCTCGGCAGTGCCTGTTACGTCACGTGATGTAACTTCTACTTTGTAGTTACAGGAGGAATATCAACGTTTATGATACATCATCAAAGCGCCCTAATTTATAACAGATGTGTTATATAAATCAATCTAAAATTTAAAATGTAATAACCAAAATAACAGAATAGCCTACTCTCGGCCGACTGTGGTAATAATACTCATGGACGGACACTACGGCTTTAGCAGATGCTCGGAATGGAACCCGAAGGCGAAGGACGACAAGGTTGCTCCGTTGTTTTTTGGCCAAAGGATTAAATTGGACTAAAAAGTCTGTTTTTTACTTTGCCAACTGTTCACGAACAATGGCTACTTTAGATTCTATTGTTATAGAACTATCAATTTCTGTCATCCAAGTAAACTCAAACTGCCTAGTCGTTCCTATCCGTTGAAACACGAATGCATGTGCTAATAAATTGTTTTCGTACTTGATTTGGTACTTTAAATCTAAGATATAAAAGGCAATGGGACTTAAAATAGCTTTTGGAACTAAAGAGCGTAACACTTTCTTATTACACTTTTTGACTATCTACTCTAAAGCACAGACTTTAGGTTATCTTATTTTAAAACAGTGTGATAATTTGAAGGTTGAGTACATTAATTTCTTCATGCTATTATTGTCGTATTTAAAGGTTTATAAATGATGGACTGACCTAATCAATCCTTAAATATTATTCATTTGAGCAGGATAGATTCGCTATCGGTCCTGTACTGGCCCAAAGAACGCGATAATATCTGCCATATCTTTCTCGCTTATCACTATTCTAGATTAGATAAGGGATTGGGTCGATCGCTATTGCAATCGCTTACTGATGTAGTTTTGTAAGGGAGGAAATTGGGGCATGAGCTCGTCTCTTGTTTGGTGGAAGGAATGTTCGGTACTATCCTGAGGAAAAACTAGTGCCTTCATCTTTTAAGCTAACAGTGCAGTTGCAATCTTTCCAGGGTCAAATCAGACTTTGAGTGCAGGAACCTTCTACGATTAGTGACGTCATAGAAGTTGAATGAGTCCCAAGTTTGTGTGCAAAATGCTTTCTCCCTTTCTTGAATCTCCGTGACCCCCTCCCATACCACCATCAACTCACTGTAGACGTAAAACATAATGAAATATTTGACCAAAAATCGAACATATAATTGAAACATGAGAAATTTCAAATAATTCTTCATTCCTGAAGAGATTTGTGATCGTTAGTCTAAGAGTATCACTAGTGATTTTAACTTCGTAAACGTAATTTTTGATGAAGGCCAACAAAAATTTTATTATTTCTTTTGTATCAAGATATTTCAGATGGTTGGGACTGAGTAATGTTCGAGCACTCGGATGAATTCGAGATTGAGTAAAATTAGAAAACGTGATGTCTCAATTGAAATGAAATAATGAAATTTATTCCGAAAAATATAGACTTTACAAAACAGATTATTATGGAATATAATCTAACCACGTTAACAAGTTGCGCGGTTAGATAACTAAATAACAGACAAGGAAAGATCTGATAAGAGTCCGGTCTTCTCTGATAAGGACTTGATTTGCAGACCACTGCGGTATTATTGAAAGCGTCTAACTACATTTAACTAAAATCATCATACATCTTAAAGAAAAATACATTTACGATTATAAGAGCATAACTTAATCAATTCAAACTGTTGTCAATCTTATTTGTACTTACTATTCAATGTTTAAATATACACAACAGATATGAAACTGTTATATATATATTGAAGACTTTAAATCAATTAGACCACTTATTTTTAGTTTAGTTTTTCCAAGAAGGTTTTTCGATATGATGCATCCTTGTCTAACCACGCCAGAAGATGGTTTGTGAGTTCAGTAAAGATCAGAACTGCAGTCTTTTAGGGTACGATAAGCAGACCGGTTTTTTATATCGAAATTGGCAAACGATATTACTTAATCATAACCATCGATATAATCAATCGTTACTGATTAATTATTTTGAACTATTAACTTCAATAATCTATATAAACAGCTGTTAACACTCTAAAATAATACACATAAGATAATATTTCAATTTTACATAAGTAATTCTGATTATTAAAAATGGCAGTCAATTTTAGAAAACTACACGACGTTGCTTTTTCGTGGCTTCAACATGTTGGACTCGTACCGAAAGACCCATTATGTGAAATTTGTGGGAAAGAAACAACTATAACTGTGGGAGGAGTAAATATGGTCGTCTTCAGTTTTCCTAATTTTTGTTATAATCATTTGTTTGATCACTGTAAATATTAAATTCATATTTTAATTTAAAACATATGATTGTTATTGAGGACTATCGGTACTTTTATATCGATTGATAGTGTAATAGGATTTGAGATGCAATTATTAGGTATCGATGACTATATTCTTCGATATAAAAAACCGGGTCCGCTTATCGTACCCTACCCCTGCAGTGTCAAAGGTGAGGAATGGTGACCCCAAAAGTTTGACTTATTCGTCATTTCCGACCTGGCTCTCGGTGGGAAGACCACACAATCTTGAATTATTATGGAGGCTAGACAATGGCAAGAGCCACGGATGGCTCACAGGTGTGGCATGCGGGTTTTCCTGACCTGGATGCCAAAACAAACACTTAACTGAATCATCACTGTTGGTGTTAAACATGGGGTAGGCTTCTAATTGCATCTACTCATCGTTCAACCTTCCTGGTCAGATTATTGCATAATTGACTAATTACAACATTCGTTGTGTCCTTTGTTTTAGTTTATTTTTGACGATGGAGGACTGTGAAGGAAAAAAGGAGTTTTCCGGACATTTGACGTCGTTCAGTGAAACAAAAATTCAGTAACACTACGTTTCGAGATCTATTTTCAGGTAAATACTAACCTAACACATATTTACAAACTAGTTCAGTTCTGTCAACACCAAATTCTGTAGTTCAGTTGTAATGATATTTTTGTTTTTTATTAAGTGCACGTTTTAGATTTAGTGAAGTTGTCACACAACATGGTGGTTGTGATTCCTGACTTACGTGTGTCACAACGTTCTTGTATAATTTGCTTATTTTAACCTAGATTGTAGTTATGTGTTATGCTAATTATTCACCTGAGGAAGAGACCAGATTGCAGATCTCGAAACGTAATGTTACTGATTTTTTGTTTCACTGAACGATGGCAAATGTCCGGAAAACTCCTTTTTCATTCATTCGTTACGCATTATTGTACAACACTAAACCCAAAAAAACCGCCAAAAGAAGCGTTCCAAAGAACATTTTTAGAGATTTGAAATGGATTTGATACATGTGTGAAATTTAGGCAAGATTAAATTAAACTAAACGACCTAAAGTTCAATTGCAATTAGGAGTCCTGCAAGGTAAAGCATTAGAACTGTGATCTTTCCTCTCACCATGCTGATCCTAGACCTAAATATTCACAAGTTTAACTCCAAAACCGATCGTTATTACACATTTTGTTTTAAATTCTCTTTTTAATCTAGCATTTTTGTCCAGCATCATCATCATTGCGAATTCCTATATGGGAATATAAGATAAAGCGGTCGCCCTTATTAACACCTAAGCCAAGGGAAGTACAACACAAATATATATAAACTAAAGCAAGGTAATTAATGTACTGTACTAGAGTTAACTTTCTAAAAAACAAATAGCAATGAAAACAAAACACAACTGAAATAAATCCGAATTATCTAAATGCCCAATAAGAGAAGAGAGATTGGATCTCATATCAACTGAATTTGAAATTTAACAACTAATATATTTTTTACGAAAAAGTCCCTAAACTTATTTTATAAATTATATTTGTATACATTAAATTGAGTGAACTGTGGGTCATTCAATAAATTTTGCTTGCTTTTCGTTTTGATGTCTGAAAATATTGTTCTGCATATTTGTGTCCAATTTTGTCAAATTCTCGAAGAATTTTATAAGTGCTACGAAAAGGTAATATGAGGTTCAGATGATTGTATGTTTACCTGCAATCAGTTTTATGAGTAGTATAAGTGTATAATGAAATATGAAAAAGTAACAAAGCTCTATGAAAGACAGGTCCAGAAAAATTAGTTAGACATCGGGAAATTCCAAGAATTAGAGACATAAGACAACTGCTACCAGAACCACTCGGATATGGGATGCCATTCGTTGCAAAAACAAATGGTATGTACTTCAACACACAGAGATCGCAACTTGGATAGCAGTTGTTGGCTGAATATCAAATTCCATGACCCCAAGATGACCCCTATCATTATTTCAGATGTGAAGTTTTTCCTACACAAAGACAAGTCCCAGATTAAAGGGCACACGTATAAGATGTTGCAGATAAAAAAATTCAGTTTTTCGGTTCATACAAAAGTAACGTCAAAATCGACTTCGAGCAATGAAAAAAGTATGTGACATTAAAAAACTAATTTTAAGGATTATGATAATAGACAAGACCGTACATCACACATGTCATTGGCTGAGCGTTAGCGAAGCCTACCACACAATGGGCCGGAAGAATTTTGGTCTCTCAGCGAAATCTTAGAATGAAGCGAACTACAGACGGCATTTTGCCTGAAACTTCATTTCTAGTCATCTGCCTTTTTGTACACCACATAAAATTCGATGATGGCGCATGCCACTCCATGGGATTGGCCTGAGCGTTAGCGAACTTATTTTGCTTGTCTCATGGGTAAAATCTACTGTAATGGGAAAATCGTAGTATACATAAATCTTTAAACAAACTGAGAACCATTGTAAAACATTTTAAAATTTGACATAGCAACAGATACTGCTTACGTACCCGTAAGTTACTTTATTTGAGATGTGATGTTTTTCGTACACAAAGACAAATGCCAGATAAACGGCACATGTATTAAGATGTCGCAGATAAAAAATTATTCAGTTTTTCCGCTCATAAAAAAGTAACGTCAAAATCGACTTCGAGCAATGAAAAAAGTATGTGACATTGAGAGCTAAGTTTAAGAATAACGATAATAGACGAAACCGTACATCACACCTGTCATTGGCTGAGCGTTAGCGATAGGCTGGAAGACTTTTGGTCTCTCAGCGATATCTTAGAATGAAGCTAACTACAAACTTGGCATTTTGCCTGAAACTTCATTTTCTATTCATCTGCCTTTTTGTACACCAGATTAAAATTTGATGATGGCGCATGCCACTAAATGGGATTTGCCTGAGCGTTAGCAAATATTTTTTTATTGGTCTCATGGGTAAAATCTACTGTACCGGAAAAATCGCAATATAAAATAAACCTTTAAACAAAGTGAAAAACCATTGTAAAACATTTCAAAATTTGACATTACGTACAACTTACGTACCCGTAAGATAATCCTAGAAATTTCATTTTTAGATTTTAAATTTTGCATGAAACTACATTTCTACATAGTCAAGAATGAGTTCAATGATGGTACACGCCCAGCCTTGGGTTTGTTTGGTTGTCATTGAAGGTTATCTATCAATCAGTAGGGCCATTTCTCATTTATCAGCCTGGGGATGTTTTTATCTGTATTACTGTTTGTCTATCTGTTCGCAGAATACCTTAAGAAAGAAATGACCTGTAGGCTTGAAATTTTGCATACAACCTGAACGAAGTCTAACCCAAACTTGTTATGGCGTAGCCTACTCTTGCATTGTAAATAAAAGTTCGAGATCTGGTTCTGTTTTAATAGCCCTCGTACAAAACTGAACATAACCTATTTTATGTACCTCTACTTATAAAATGTGCGTTGTATATAACCTACTTCCTCTCTATAAACGTAACGTAGTTAGTTTAGACTATTACTAAATGCATATAAGGTAAATGACTTTTACCAAATAAGGAAAGCCTTACTTCTATTTGTATAGTTTATTGTAGACACTGATGTTTCAGGTGTTTTACTGAGGCACATTCCAGACATTGGCGGCGATCTTCGTTACTGTCTGGATTCCTTCCCGCCACAGCCACACTGATCGACTTCCAGATTAGAGTCGATAAATTACTCTGATAAGCAAATTCCCCCAATATATCTCGCGACGGGTGATATCTGATCGATGTATTATTTGCATATCAATATAAAGATTTAGCACTAGTTGACATACCGGCATAAAGAAATTAGACTACATTTTTTAAAGGTGATAAGCTAAAGATGTATATAGACATAAAAGCACATATGAAAATATTTATGTGAACTACTGTTTATAAATTGAGTGTAGAAATTTCCCCACAACCTTACTGTATCAGAAAATGAGACGTAAAGGATTTTTATTTTTGTGTTTTTGTGATTAAACAGGATTACTTTACATATCAGAACATAATACAGTTCCGAGTTTCGAATATTTAAATTTTGTACAGAAAAATTATACAAATCGTACATTAGATCCTTAAATTACAATTAGAATTATCTTAACAAATAATGGTTTATTGATTTTCAAATCATCGTTTACCTTCTTAGGTAACAGTTTTTTTTTATCAAGTATTCGCTCTCTTATAGTAACAATTAATATTGAGATATTAAATTTATTACATATGTTGAAAATAACGTATTTAATTCAGACAATTCTTATAAACATAGTCTACCTAATCAAATACCTCTTAAGAGAAAAATATTCTTTTAAGTATTTGTCATATTGTAATCCGAGCAATTGTGATTTAATATTGATTGTTTATTAAAATTTATTTGTGTCCACTGAAAATTGACGAATAAATGTTACTGTTTATCATATTTTGTTGCTATTTGAAATTAAGCAAATATTACTTTTTAATCGGTTTTCTAAAGCTAGTAGAGACCCAGCAGGGATCACTTCTGGCTGGTTTATACCTACCAGTTTGAACCCCACCACTGGGCACAGCAAAAACCGATGTGCCACTTCAATCTGGGCAACCTTATGGATGTCCAGTAGCGGCACATCACTAACCGCAAATGTTGAGATTCTGGGATTCATGGGCAATTCGATAGGTCTAGCCTACTGTGGAGGATGGCTGTTGGAGTTGGTGGGGTTTGTTCCCTTACCTCAGAGGCTCTTGTTAACCTCAACAAGGGTGTGCCACCCCCTGCCTACTTTGACTGGAGAGGCTGGTTCACAGCTGGCCTCCCTTCTTCCGGGATGACTTTGAGATGTAGTGCCCTAATTCTTCCTCATGGATCTCGATAGGAGGCGGCCCCTACTCCCTAACCTTACCCATCCTGAATATCCTATCACTCCGGAAGCAGCGCAAAGGTCCTTACAGGACTAAGTGCAATTTATAAGCTTCTTGTCCTAAGAGAACAAAAAAAAAAAAAAAAAAAAAAAAAAAAAAGCTAGTAGAGACTTCAAACTTAAATATTATCACTTAAAATTGTCTTAGTTATTAAATGGATAAAAAACGACAAATTCACGAGATAAGATAAATTATGTATCTTCTTTACAAGGGAAAGTCTATTGGTTATTTAATTCTAAGTGACCGAATAAAACGTAAAACTTACCATAGTATCAAATTTTCAAATTTAGTTTAGTTTAGGTAATCATATTAAGTTTTATTAATAGATCAAACTGCATGAAAATAAGTTTTAAAATTTTATTTCAGTAACATCACGATAATTTACAATTTTGAGTGGCTAATTGTTATTTTTCACTTTTTGTTGACACCTAAAAAATAGCTTCTTGTATAAATTGTAAGTTCAGGTATCTAATTTTGTAGTAAATGATAGTAGAGCTATTTAAATTTTTGTTCAGGACAAAGGAATAACTTATTAATCCCTTTAAGACCATAAACACTCTTTTTTGTTCTCAACACCATGCTTGGCCAATGTGCTTCTCGTTGTCTTTATGAAAAAATATCAAATATGTTGCCCTGTTTATTCTGACACTAAGTTTATTATAACATTTACAATTAATGTAATAAATTACATTCTTAGAGTCACAGTTAACTTTGCCAATTATGATATAATTTGAACCAGATACGCTTCTTGCCATATTTGGATGTCACTAAGAATAGCGTATTGTCCTTAAAAAAAGTTTTATTCAAGGCTTTTGAGTGTAATGTAAACAAAGACCTCTTTAGCCTAAAAATAGGCTTGGAGGAATTAAAGCAGGTAAGAATTACCATACATTAGCATTGGACAGTCGCTAACAAAATAATACTTCATTCGAGACAAATTTCTTTAATTTTAAACTGCGATGTAGAGGGTCAGAGTT
>NW_025780449.1:0-47026 GCF_021130785.1 Homalodisca vitripennis | reverse complement strand
AAGCCATAAGGGTATAATTTTTTGTGTATAATTTTTTTATAAATAAAAAAATTACTATGGACACAAAATGCTTTAGTGAAAATCTTAAAATGAGCTTCAAATGCTAGGGACTAGGCAAAGCTGTATTTTTGTGTTTTAATGTATTTTAAATGGGCAACATATTAAATTTTATAAAGGAAAAAAGTAGAATATCCTCATACTACAAGTAATAAATTAATGATTACATTAATATGTGACAACATAAAAAGTCACTTAAAAATTCTTGTTATAGTTTTGGTAAAAATAAATTACTAGCAAATATAATTTTTTTGCTACAACATTATAATAAAAGAAACAATTGTGAGTAAAATCACATAGGATATCATTCTATTTTGCAGATTTATAAATAGTAGTTTTAAACCTAAAAAGCTAAGCAGCATCTCAGATGCACTTTCACATCACACAGCTTTTCCAAATGACATCCTGAAGATGCGCTTTACACACAATTGCTAAAGTATAGATATTATACTAAGTGATACAAAAAACTGGGTAGGCTAAAGGTAACCTATACATTAAACGGAGCGTTTGCTCATCAACCAGCAATCTAATTGTCTGGAAATCACATTGCTGGTGAAAAGGTGTGTTTTTGTCCTACCAATCAAGCCAGAAATCTCTTGTTTGGCAATCTTCTACCTAGTATTTTGCTGGTTCTTGATCAATCATCCTGCATAATGAAGAGGCCGTTGTGATTGGTACTAATTCAATGTTTAGCGATAGATAAGAAAAGAAGAAAAAGCAGATGTTGAGAACAGGTTTAGTGATACTGCACGTTTCATAATCAAATGACTTTTATTAGTATCATATTCATAATGTAGGCTACAATAAGGGCGAATTAAGGACCATACGTTTAAGAAACATTAAGAACCTATAAAAAATCCAGATGACTTTAATACCTATCTAAGAAAGTATTTCTCCTCACCTTCTTTGTTTGAAGAAGCCCCTAATTAAGAAGCTGATTTATTTATTATTATTTCAACGGCATCCGCCAATATACAATAATTTCACAACATTTTCATGCAACTTAAATATAACATCAACAAAATAAATAACAACTAATTAAATTACAGAAAGTAAGTGATTATGCAGTGGAATAATAAATAAGTATTAAGATTTTGTGAAATAATGTTATAATAGTGAAAAATCACAAACATCATCTCCAACTGATATTAAGGGGAAAAAACTCTATCACTCATTACTGTTTGCAGTCTCTTTTTAAGGTGTGCGATGCTGTCATAAAACATATCACCATCGGAAGGAATGCTGTTTCCACGCCTATGAAGGTCGAGCAAATAGGACCGTGATAGCTGTAATTGTTTTGAGTGGTGGCAGGTTTGAAAACTATTCCTGGATCTGGTTCCAGCAGGCACCAAGAGGGATATCCTACTCAGAAGCTCTGGTGAATCGATCGCCCCGTTGATAAGCTTGTGCAGGAAAATAATATCAAACATTCTCCTTCTGCACTCCAGCGTAGGCAGAAGAAATTCCTGCTCAAGTGCGGGGACAGAGACCTCCCGATAGGCTGCACCTCTCCGGACTCCTTGAAGTCTGCAAAATTTGTTTTGAATACTCTGTAGTTTGTGAATATGAGATGCGTAATGAGGGGACCAAACAAGAGTACAATATTCCAGATTAGGCCGAACTAAAGCCTTGTACAAGAGCAGTAGTGTCTCGTCACCCGAACGTCCCACTAGACATTCGAAAAATGAATCCTAGCATTTTGTTTGCCTTCAAAGATACCGCATCAATGTGTGCATCGGGTGACAAATTTTGTAGTCAAACTTACTCCAAGGTCGTTTATCGAGGTCACTCGCTTGATGTCGCCGGATACAGTGTAATTGGAAAAGCAACAGGATTCTTCAGACGACAGAAGGTGATTGTAAGACATTTTGGTTGAGTTTAATGACCATCTTATTATCATCGCACCACTCAGCAATTAGGTTCAGATCACGTTGAAGATTGAGACAGTCATCACGAGAGTAGATTTCTTTGAATATCTTGAGGGTCATCTGCGAAGAGGAGATATTCCGATGATGATAGGTGGCTGATGATGTCGTTGACAAACAAGTTGAAAAAGAATAGGGCCAAGCTTGGACCCCTGTGGGACACCTGAGGTGGGAGGAAATTCTTCAGACAACATGGTTTCCAAGTTTGACCCTCAGCGAAGCGTCCACTTAAATAGCTCTTGAACCATTCTAGAGAGAGTCCGCAGAAACCATATCCTTCGAGCTTGGAAATCAGAAGTGAGTGACTAATCTTGTCAAATGCCTTGGAAAGGTCTAAATAAATGCTGTCCACTTGATGTCTTCGATTAAACGCAGAAAGAATATAGTCTGTGTAGATGACAAGGTTGGTCTGGGTGGAACGACCCTTGCAAAAACCTATGTTGTTGGGGGACAATGATACTCTTTATGTCATTAGATATCAATTCCAGCACTAAACCTTCCAGAACCTTAGCCAAAGCAGGCTGGATGACGACTGGCCTGAAGCTGGTGACATCAGTAGCATTTGGTGTTTTAGGAATCGGCACAACATAACTGGACTTGAGTGCTGTGGGAAAGATGCCGTCCATAAATAGTCTGTTAAGTAAATTGGTGAGAGGCTTTGAAAGCTGAACGCTACATTTCTTGAGAACTATAGGTGGGATGAGATCAGGACCATTACCTTTGTTGGACATCAAGTGACTCCAGCTCCTTCCGTACTCTTTCCTCACTTACATGGAAGCGATTTTACATTGAAGTTGCTAGCAAAATGAAAGTCTAAAGTTGTGTGTCATCCCTGGGATTTGAAAGTTGAGGCGAAGAAGCCAGCAAAAAGATTGCACATGACATGAGGGTCATCAGTAACTGTGTGATTAAAAGTCAGACGAGTTGGGATAGACTGCGATTTCTGCATTTTGCTTCACATAACTCCAAAAAGATTTTATATTGGAGGGTATAGAATACTCAATATGCCCAACGTATCTGTTAAAACAATCCTTGGCCAGCAAACTTGCACTGGGCCCTGGTATGAGAGAACCTCCAGTAGTCCTCAAATGACAATGAAGTCTTGTAGATCCCTGTGCAGTTTCTTTTTTAAGATGATTAAATTTATCAGTTCTTTAGAAAACCAAATGGGAAACTTGGACAATCCAACCTTTTTCATGCAGGTGTTGTCCAAAATAAATAGTAGTTAAGTTATAATATAATATAAATGATGTTACTCGCCTAGTGCAGCTGGCATGCACTGAAGAGCGCCTTGCAGCTACTATGAGAACATGGTACAATATGAGGATCTCGGATATAATCATAATTTATTTTTAGCACTCATGATGGTCGCTTGATGCCACATATTGGGCATCTGATATTGAGTAATCTCAGGATTGTTTGAGTGACCTCGATATTCAGAAAATTTGGGCTCCAGCAAGCATATTTCTGGTCAACACCAAAACATGTCACCATGATTTCTTTTAGTGGTAGATTAATGCTACTCATTGTACTCTTTCCAGCTGCAGTATAATAAGCAGCCACCAATACAATTGAATCATGATTATCGATTATAAATATCAATACTATCGAATACAGTATTTGACCTATAGATATTCATAATTAAATCAATGCCAGCTAGTTTTTATTTCGTTTACGTACTGAGTAGGCTAGTAAAATCGATAAGAACAATGGCAATGAACATATAATTATTGTTTCAAAATGTATTTTTAAAACATTGAACAATATTTTGAATGGTTACAAGATAATGACCTTGCTCCTTTAAATGCGAAGTATCCTGTTTGTTGTAAGGTGATGTAAACTAGAATTAAAGGTTGAACTCAAATAGTGCTTTGCTTGAATATAGTAAAATGAAAGTAAATTTTGATTTCAGTATTTTTAGATGGTCATGAATATTGATCATATCAATCAATGATTCAATTGTATTGGTGGCTGATTATTATACTGCAGTCCTTTGTTCCAGTATAAAATTGCAGCACCCATTCTAGACGCAACATACAGTAATTAAATTTACATTATTTATAGTAGATATTTATAATTTTATTTACAGACCTATAACATTCTTAAATAATTTTGTATTATTTTGGTGGCCTTATAAGGAACGAAAGTCTTGCTCAATTGTATTGTTATAAAAAAAAGTTTGGGGTACACTCGTTCAATTGTTATTATCGAACTATTTGATATATTATCCAAATTCAATATTTTATATATATATATATAAATCGTATATATATATATATAAATCGTATATATATATATATAAATCGTATATATATATAATATATATATATATATAATCGTAATTTATATGTATATATATATAATCGTTTATTATATATAAATCGTACGAAACAAGAATTATAATACATAAACAACAAGAATAATATATTAACATTTTTACATTTTTAATAATATAAATTTAATAATAACATTAGAAAATAACAATCCAACTAGAGCCTAGACCTACACATCAGAAATACAATATTTATAGATTGTGCAGCAGTGATGAGCAACTGCTTTTGTGTAGGCAGTAGCCAAACCCGCATTTATATCTAGAAATTTGTCACATAATTTCTTTATATTCATGTCATTTTCAAATTATCAACAAATTACTTAGGCTACTTCTTGCTGTTTATTGTTTGCATGACAAATAAACTGTAACTAATAAGTAGGAATCATTTGTTTTGTTGTTATCCATGAGGTTAAAGTCCGACCTGGCAAATCACATATTTGACATTATTAACATATTCTGCTCATCCTCTTAAACAAAAATATGTATGGTTTAGGGGGTACAAATGACAAATAACATGGTTTTAGGGGGTATAATCATAAATAGTTAAGTTTTTAATATTTTATTGTTCTGTTTATGTGTTGTGTGTCTCGATATCTGTGTACCTTAATGTTATCTGCGGCAAGGACTGATAGTGTATCCTATCTGAGTGCTTCAGGGCTGTGGTCCAGTGCTTCACAAGATATCGTCTACTGTAGTTCGGATCAATTGAGTGATTTTGTCAATCATGGATCAACCACCAACTAGTTCAATGAATTGTGTGTCGGAGTGTTTTGTCGGGCATGTTAGGAGTTTACGTTTTGACCGAAATGAGATTATTTCGTTGGACATCAGCACGAGCTGCCACAGACTGCACTGATGGCTGGAAGCACTCGTCTCAACCCGATAACAACTAATTAATTTGTAACTCAAAATTAACACATTCAGTGCGGGTGGATCGCCGGCGAGCCAAAAGACCCTGGTGCGCCGTACTGCGGGATCGCTGGCGCGACGCATTGCCTAGGTATGCAAGACTGGGGTAGGGTACGATAAGCGGACAATAAATTAATAACGCGAAACTCGTATTTTGCCGCTCCAGCCATTACTTTCACGATTACAATTCATTCAGATAAAAGAAATAAAACCATTTGAAAATAACAACCAATAAAGAGGGGGGGGGGAGTAGGCCGTTTTTATTTCTACTACCCAAAGTCTGAATTTTGTAAAATAGTTTATCTAGACTACTACTATTACTTGCCTCAAATTGTAAAATGAGCAATTTTTCGATGAACATTGTTTTTTTTCACCTCCTTCAACTATGTGATCTTTACAACCGATTCCAACTTCACAAAAGAATAAAACTTCATTTTTGGGCCAAATATCATCTTCATCACTATCAGTGTTGAAATATTTTCTTACAAAGTAATATAGTGGCGCAGCAGCAGCAATTACGCCTAATGCAGATGTTGTGTACCTTCCAAAAAGGGGAGGAAACATTTTAAAATACAATTTACCAAATGACAAAGCAAAAATATAAACTATAGAAAATGAGTTCCCTTTACTAGTGAAACTGCGAAAGTAAAAAATATCCAAACAACAGTCAAACTTAATTTTTGTATTAATGTTTGTTTACGTTATCACCAAATACGAATTGGCCGGCTTTGGGACATTGTTGCCAACAGCAACTGCAAAAATTATCTACAGCTAAGATTAACCACAGTTATTATCTGGCTCTATTTTTTGTACGTTATTATTTTGTCAAATTAAATGTAAAAATCTGTAAATGTTCCTCCCAAATGTGTATTATGTGGTGGTGAGCACCCAGCCAACTATAAAGGTTGCTCTATTTACAAAGATATTAAGAAAAAGGCTTTTCCACCTCTAAGACCAGCGTTAAAAAAAGACACTCCTCCTCCAGTGCAAGATCGAGAAGTAGATAGACCTATATCTGTTCGTACTCAAAATTCAACAGGTAATCAGTCTCAACCAGTATCACCAACCTTATCTTATGCTAGAGTGGCATCAGGTCAATCAAATGTAGAAGCAAATCACCTCAATCTGAATCAAATAATTGATGGATTTTTAAATAAGTTCGAAATGATGATGTCCTCAACAAGCCCAGCAAAATAGGTACATTGATTAACCTATTGACAAACTGTCATATCAAAACTAAAAATGAATAGATTTTATAGGATTGGACTCTGGAATGCCAATGGCTTGGCCCGACATGGCCAAGATATTCAACTTTTTATTTCAATACACAAAATAGATATTATGTTAATTTCTGAGAGACCCACTTTACAAACTTAAATTTTTTCAAAATCCCAAATTTTACTTTTTATTCTACAAACCACCCTGAACAATACGGCGCATGGAGGTAGCGCTGTGCTAATCAGAAAACAAATAAAACATTATGAAATTACCTAGATTTCAAGAAGATCATATTCAAGCTACAAGCATAGTGGTTTGAGAACTGGATGGGACCACTTACATTTTCTGGTGTTTACTGTCCCCCCGAGGCACAATATTACCAAACTTCAATTCAACGAATTTTTCGAAACTTTAGGGCCTCGTTTTGTAGCAGGTGGTGACTTTAATGCCAAACATGTCATGTGGGGTTCAAGGTTGATTAACCCTAGAGGTAGAAATTTGTTAAAATTGGCATGAATGGACAATCACTTGAGTTACGTAATCTACAGGGGAACCAACCTATTGGCCTTCAGATCCCAACAAAATTCCAGATCTTCTTGATTTCTTTGTTACGGGAGGTATTTCTTCCTAACTATATGGAGGCTGTTTCATCTCTTGATTTGTCGTCCGATCACTCTCCGGTCATCCTATCAATAAGTTCATCATTTGTATTGAAAGAAAAGGCAGCGTCCTTATCGAATAAAGGCACAAACTGGGTGAAGTTTCGTGAAACGTTAAATGACAGTTTAAGTCTTAATATATCACTTAAAACAAGAGAGGAAATAGACAACGCTGTGGAAATTTTTAATTATACTGTCCAGAAATCTGCTTGGAGTGCAACGCCTGAACTTAATAATACAACGTGTGGCAATATCAATTACCCAATATATATTAAGCAGCACATTGCTCAAAAACGTCGCTTACGAAGAATATGGCAAAATTCTAGAAATGTAAGAGATAAAACAATGTTTAACAGAGCATCAAGACAGTTAAAGATTTTGCTTAAAAACTTAAAAAACATATGGTTTCAAGAATTCACTTCAAATCTCTCCCCAACTGAAGCAACAGACTATTCTTTATGGAAAGTAACAAAAAGCACAAAGAAACCGCAAGTGCCCCATTCCTCCAATATCTAAACCAGATGGTTCTTGGGCGAAAAGTAACAGAGAGAAAACTGATTTGTTTGCTGCATATTTTAGTAATGTTTTCAAACCATACCCTGTAGATAAAAAACTTTGATAATAGACATGTTGTA
Source organism: Homalodisca vitripennis (assembly GCF_021130785.1). Taxonomy (NCBI): domain Eukaryota; kingdom Metazoa; phylum Arthropoda; class Insecta; order Hemiptera; family Cicadellidae; genus Homalodisca; species Homalodisca vitripennis. The sequence goes on along the minus strand of NW_025780449.1, from coordinate 39,291 downwards.
AAGGAGTTTCTTGATTCACCTAACCAACTCTCACTACCGATTGGCTCCTTTAAACCATCTGAAATATATGATGAGATTAAAAATCTTAATCCCAAAAAGGCCCCTGGTTATGAGTTAATAACAGGTAAGATACTACAAGAGCTTCCTAGGAAAGCCATACTCTTTCTTACCTTCGTATTTAATTGCTATTTTGAGGCTTGAATACTTCCCATCACAATGGAAGGTGGCTCAAGTTATTGTTGTTCCTAAGCCAGGAAAACCTCAAAACGAAGTAATGTCCTACAGGCCAATCAGTCTACTACCTATACCTTCTAAATTATTCGAAAAGTTATTTTTAAAACGACTTCAGGTTTTTTATAACTGAATGCAATTTAATTCCCAATCATCAGTTTGGTTTCAGAGTGCACCACTCCACTATCGAACAAGTCCATAGAGTAGCTAATATAATAAGGCAAGATTTGGAATCAAGAAAATTTTGTTCTGCAGCATTTCTCGATGTGAGTCAAGCCTTTGACAAAGTGTGGCATGAAGGGCTTCTATTTAAAATAAAAAGTCCATCTACCTCACACTGTTTACAACATTATAAAATCTTATTTAGAACGAAGGTATTTTCAAATCAAGTTTGATGATTGTCTTTCAGATCTGAATGAAATAAACTCTGGTGTACCTCAGGGAAGTGTACTAGGACCAGTGCTGTACTTAATTTTCACTGCAGACATTCCAACTAATCAAAATTCTTTGACAGCAACATTCGCCGATGACACTGCCGTACTGGCATCCCACTCCAACCATGTTGTAGCATCACAAATTCTACAAACTAACTTAAATTCTATCACAGTTTGGCTTAAAACTTGGAGAATTAAAGTGAATGAAACTAAATCTGTTCACGTCACATTTACGTTGAAACATGACACCTGTCCACCAGTGTTTTTAAACAACATTCAAATTCCTCAAAGAAATGAAGCTAAGTATCTGGGTGTGTACATCTCGATAGGAAGCTGACTTGGAAACCACACATATGGAACAAAAGGCTCCAATTAAATTCAAAATTTTCAAAACTAAATTGGCTTTTTGGGAACAAATCCCATTTATCAATAGAAAGCAAACTGTTGTCGTACAAGACTGTTCTAAAGCCCATCTGGACGTACGGAATTCAACTGTGGGGAGTTGCTTCTACATCAAATATTGAAATCATCATACAGCGTTTCCAATCTAAAGTTCTCCGAAAGATATTACAGGCCCCATGGTATGTTCGTAATGAAGTCATTCACAGAGACACGAATATCCCTTTTGTTACTGAAGAAATTCCAAAGTTCTGCATCAAGTATCAAAACAAATTAAACTCTCATCCTAACTACTTGGCTATTAATCTGCTGGACAACAGTGACCATCAATTTCGGCTAAAAAGACATGATTTCTTAAACTTAGCAGATCGATTTTAAAGATGAACAATCTCTTAAATGTTTATGTTAATTAAGGTTAATGAACTTTGATTAACCATGTCCTTAAGATTTATCATCAAATTTACTTATTGTTTGTTGTATATAAACAGATTGTAAATAAATTAAAGTCAAAAAAAAAAAAAAAAATTAAATGTATTTACGTATTCTCCTATCAATGTATTATAGTAATTTCCTCACGATATGAACAATAATCAAGAAATTTTTCATTTGAAACAATGACATATTTTTGTGGTCAGTTGATGTAGGGTTGACGGACACAGTTAGATTGCTGTTTTCGGGTAGAGCGCTGAGAGACATCTCATAAGCAAGTCAAGGAGCAAAATGAAATCACTTGTCCATGATTTGGTATTTACTAATCTTCTTGCAGCTTGTCGTCCGGTATTTATGTTTTTCAAATGCTCTTATATATTTTGATTCTCATTCCCTTATATTTAATCAATTTTTATTTAAAACGTAGAACCCCTATATTATACAACACCTCATTAGTTTTTAATTAGTTAATATTACGGTACTTATGTTATTAACATAATTAGCTATTTATTACTGAATATACTACAAACCTACACACTTAAGAGAGCTTAAGCTTTGTGGAAGGGGTCTGAATAAAACATATATCCTTATAATATTTATTGTATCTACCCTACACTAATGAGGTGTTATATAATTTAGTGCCTCAATGTTTAATGCAAATTAAATATATAAGCTTATTGTAAAACATAAATAGCCAGGAGACTCATAGCCATATTGGAAGTTTAGTGAATAAAACAAATTTGTCGTCATAGGCAAGTAACATCAATTTGCATCTAAACGTTTTCCCGAATAATATGTCTAGCATGTACTCCACAGATTGTATTTTGTTTACAACCAGAAGAAGCTTATAAGATAAAATAAAATTCAGGCAAGTACTCAAATAGATTGTATGTATTTAAATGCCCCTAGTCTGTCTCCTTTTTAATGACAAAAAAACCTACATGACCAGATGAGTTTAGGAAAAGGTTTTGACTTTCTGGTATGAAAATGGCAGCAAGATCTGGAAAGCGTAAGTGTTAAATTTGTCAGTTAATTAGATACAAAGTAATTGTAATTTTTATGGAAATTACTTAAGTATTTTAAAATTGGTGTGGCTTCCTGAAATGTGAAAGCGATAAATATAGTGTAATCTTTATGTTCCTAACATTTGAAAGGTACCATAGTTCTAGGTTATGAGGGTCAGATGTTTAAAATGGGCAGAGTGAGACAGTTAACTAGGTATTTATATCGCTTAGTATATCATAGATAATTCATATATGGGATAATTGAACTATCAATTGATAGATGTATCTAAAATATACAAAATTAAAATCGAGTAACTTTCATGACATTGTCCTGTGTTTTATGAAATGTTTCAATTGTTTCTATCAAATGAAGAATTTAATGTTATAATTAATTTATCTTAACCCTTTGAGTGCCAAGGGCCGATTTAATCGGCCTAGCAACGTTTCCGCATAGTGCCAAGGGCTGATGTAATCGGCCCGATGGTATTGACGAAAATTGCCAAGGGCCGACTTGATCGGCCTTTCCAATATTGGACATCCTGTTGCTAAATATTGACGTATGATATCGTAAAACGTATCAAATTAAAGCCCAAGAAATGTACGACATAATTCACGTAGTGATAGTTTGTATATATAGTATACAATATTTTTATGTAGCTGATAACTAGAAGCCTGTGGCGCGAACCGCCTGTTGTCACGCTGCAGTCGTTTTGTTTACGTTCAGTTGTTTTAATTTGCTAGCTGTCTATTGTGGCTGTGTTGACATTTTGAATAATGTTTTAAAAGTTTCCTACTTATATTACTTCAGTTCAATTTCATTATTGAATAAGGTATAGTTTGCCGAAATGAGTAAAAGGAACAGATCGCCCTTAAGCGAAAACATGTCAGATTCTGTTATATGCCCCCAACGCTTTTAAAAACTTTTTTCAATGAACTTAGAGAACGTTATAACACGATGTAGTTGAGTAACAAAACTAACATTATGCCCCCAACGCTAATTTAACTAAACTAACCTAAACTTAAATAATCATGGGATGCCGTAATCGAGATTCTCGAGAAAGATAAGATAACAGCGACAACAATAACGATCGCAATACCTGGAAATGCTTGTTGATTGATGGAATGTTAGTTCTGTTACTCAACTACATCGTTTTATAACGTTCTAAGTTCATTGAAAAAAGTTTAAGCGTTGGGGGCATATAACGGAATCTGTCCGCGAAAATACATTAAAATACATTAATTTATTCTTATGATCAAAACACTCACTCAGTTATTTCATCTGAAAGATTTAGTATAATAGGCCTATATGAAATAAGCCCAAAGTAATTAATTTATGTCTGTTCATAATAAATAAATAACAGTTGTATAATCTACCTTGATTTAATTTCTTAAAACTAGTAAAATATATTTTACATGAACAAGAGTAAGTGTGCATGCTGGGGCAGGTTTTCAGCATTTTGCAGCAATATATAAAAAAAAATTCAAAACTCAGTTATATATAAATGTATTTTTATGAAACTTGGTACATGTATTCCAACTAAAATGGGGAACATAAAATTGGCACATAAAACTCATCAAACAAAAATAAATAAATACTTTTTGTATCTTACACAACAAAAAAATGTTATTTTTTGTTTTTTATTTTTGCTTATACATATATATAAATATATTTTTTTTATTTATGGTCAAAAAAAAAATATATATATATATATATATAAATCTATATATATATATATATATACCAATTTGTAGCCTGCATCTTGCCCTAAATAATAAAGCAAAAAGTGTCCCATTATTATGTTAATATTTAACGAAGGTGTTAATTTTTTAGTAAAATACTGCAGTAACATAAAAATAGTGCTTGGCACTGAGGGGAATGGCCTGTCACAAATGACTGGCACTGGCTGCACGACTTCCGCCACATCGCGTGGCACTCAAAGGGTTAACATATGGTTTCAGTTTATTTATTAATGCAATAACAATAAATCACAAGAAGGCGCTAATTTTAGAGAAATTGGGGAGACTAAATAAGCGGTTATTCGATTACTATTATCGAACAATTCGATATATTATCGATATTTATTATTATATTCAGACATTTTTCTAGGATACTTTGTAAATAGTGCCAAGGTATATGTCCTATGCTTTATCATGAAGAACAAGGCCGAAACTTTACTTTCTTACAGCCACCCATATTAAATTTTATAACTTTGTTAATTTTGGAATAACACTTGATTAAAAAAAAAAATTTCTTTGATAAAAATATGCTTTAAACTAATTATGAACCTATTTTATTGCACATGCATAAAAAATTATATAGGCCTATTAGCTAGTAATGAATATTATCTTACATTGAATTATTTTCTTTTTTTAATTTTGCTCCAATAAATGCACAGTTAAAATATTCCTTATGCAGTAGATGGTGTTATAGTTCTCACCCACAGGTATCATAGTCAAAACTTCAATTCACTGAACTATTTTTTTACATTCAATCAAATACAAGCTCCATCTTTAACATTTCACTGAACTATTAAAAGATACACTTTTTATACTTGTTTACAGTATATAAAAAAGGAGGTGCAATATTTCATGATTCTGTTATAATTCACAAACAAACAAACATACACACACACATTTACATAAAAAATGTATTTAATACAATTTAATTAAACATTTAGGCCTATCATAAACAAGTACATAAAAACACATTTTGCACATTTTACATTGAAAAAATTTTTTTATAGTTTTGTAAAGTTTTGGTTCACTCAACATTTCTTTGGTACTGTAGTATTATTAGGAGGCCAGTATGTTTGGAAGAGATTTTCTTCCACTAACAATAATAAACAGTGTTTACACATAATAGACAATTACACTTGACATGTTCTTTCAATTAATATTTCACAACTTTAGAGACCAAGAGGGAATTTTTTACTACTTTAAAGACCAGTGGGGTGTAGCCCAGAGGGATTTTCAAAAGAATAATAGGCCTATATTCTTACCAGGGACCGTAAGAATATCTATGTAAAATTTTAGTACAATTGGTTGAATTAGTTGATGCGTGAAAGCAAAACAAATAAACAAAGGCACTTTCATATTTATAATATTATAAGAATTGTTTGTTAATATTGATAAAAATCGGGGTCCACTTATCGTACTCTACCCCTAAATGTTGCACCTAAATAAATAAGTAGACTACAGAAAGGCATTAAATGGGTGGCAATTTTTTATTGCTCTAATAAGGTAAATGGAAAATTAATGGTCTGAGAAAGCTTTAGTTGTGTTTAGTCCTAAAAATATTTATTTTCCTGCCTCCAGAGTGACAGGATATTCAGGATGGGTATGGTTGAGGGTAAGGTTGCCTCTTCTGGAGATCAATGAGGAGGGATAGTGGGCAGTATATCTGTCGTGTCACCTTGGAAGAATGGGAGGCCAGCTCTGTACCAGCCGGCTGTCAAAGCGAACAAACCTTACATCTAGGCTAGCTTACCTTTACACACTCGGGAGCCCCACCAACTCCAGTCATACTCTATAATAAACTAGACCTATTGATCTACACTTGTACCCCATCTGAATAATGGTTTAATATTGCAGCTGCAGTTGGCCTCTTGAAGAGGATGTGGCACGAGCTGCCTGACATTGTTGCGGGCACGGCTCTCACAATCTTCTCACTCGTTGGGATAGCCGGCGTGTACATGTACAGGGACCGCACACATGACTGGGACATTAGGAGATACAGATACGAGTACACAGGTTTGTATGAGTAACCGTGATGTAATCTCAATAGAAATCAGGTTCCATGTTGAGCTCCTTTCTGTAGATTTTTAGAGGGTTTCTGACAAATGGAAAACGATGGGTTCTAACCTAATATGTGACTGTTTCTATTGTTATTAACAAGTATCCATGTAGTTAATTAATGTTCTTTAGTGCCGTTTACGTAGTTTAGATTTCTGTCTAAAAGTAAACCAACCATATGAGGTCCAGTTCATTCGCAGAGTAATGTGTGGTTTGTTATAAGTAGAATTTAGAAATGATAAAAATATTGAATATATACATTGTAAAATACCTTGCTCTATTTTTAAACACAAGTTTCATGTAAATTTAAACATTTATAATTTCTATGCACTAATTTAAAAATTGTTTTTACATAAGTTATCCAAATACCATCTATCATTAAGTTCTTTATTGTCCCCACACCTTTGATTGTTCTTGTATTGTATTTGCAACTTATAAGGTTTGAAAAATGTCGTCGAGCTAGTAAAAACATGATGATAGAGAACCAGTTATTTGACAGTAAATTGATAGTGAACATTATTTTTTGTTATGTGCAGAAAAAAGTGTTGTAGATTCAAATATGAATAATGAAAGTAATAAATAGATTAATTAAATTTTAGTTTTTATTATTAAAACTATTTTTTACGGCTTCTTGTGGTAGATTATAATACAAGGACATGAATGGGAGGGGCCAATAGAACTAATTTGCAGCAGTGAACATTCTTCCGTTAAGAGTGCAGTGATCCACGTAATAACAAGTTATTTAAGACTCCATAAATGTATGGTAGAGAGATTTATATGGGAGGGAGCCAATAGAACTATCTTGTAGGAGTGGACATTCTTCCGTTAAGAGTGCTGTGATCCCCATAATAACAAGAGTTGTGTAATACTCCATAAATGTATGGTAGAGAGATTTATGTGGGAGGGAGCCAATAGAACTACCTTGTAGGAGTGGACATTCTTCCGTTAAGAGTGCTGTGATCCCCATAATAACAATAGTTGTGTAAGACTCCACAAATGTATGGTAGAGAGATTTATGTGGGAGGGTGCCAACAGAACTATGTTGCAGGAGTGGACATTCTTCCGCACCGCATCATTATGTAAAACAACTACCTATGCATCATAACTATGGTCAGGTAGTTAAATCATTAAGTGTATGAGTTCTCGCGAATATAATTTTCGTACGCTTGTTAGTTTCAAATTAAGTAGCGGAATCTCCATCCGCAACACTAAAGAAATATTGTTGGTAGTTTTGTTTAGTGAATAATTAGTCCAACGCTCAACAAGGGTCATGGATAGATCATCTTTAATATAAATTCCAAGATGTTAATACAAATATTTTTTCTGTTTCAGTTGTACGTCCTGGTGACCCTTTGGCGAAACATGCACCACCCAAAGAGTAATATTGTTTTAAATATAAGTGTAAAAAAATATAGGTTTAATAAATCGTTGCTTTGTTAGATTGTACATTTGTTTTATTGACCGTTTCCGATTTATAATTGTGTTTAGTTTAGAATATTCTATAAAATATTTTAACAGCTCTTGTGATAAAAACAGAATAATTATTGTTTATACGCTTAGTTATCAATAACAGTGGTATTATGAAATAAAGCCTAAAGATTATTTGAATTCAATACATGGAGTTACTATGGAGATTGATTTTAACATATTGTGTCAGTAAAAGTTATGTACAAATAATAATTGATCGAGAATAAAAAATGTTGAAAATTAAAATATATGATTCTCAAATAGTCTCTTTTAGATACAGAATTTATCTGCATGTTAATCAAATTATAGATTAACATATGAAACGGATACTCCAATATTGTCCTGTATTGAGATTTCATTTCATCTATTAGCTGAAATTTGAGACAAAATGTCACTATGTATAAACTTAAGTATTCAGGCCAAAGCTGATCTTTATAATTTTATATTAGACGTTGTATTTCAATCTCTTTATTGTCAAAAATACAGATTTTGTACAGGTAAGTGACATTGTACAATAATCTTATACTAACATAGGAGTACTATCAGTCTACTGACTATTATGTTGTAATCCATTATAGATAAGTGTAATAATTATAGTCACACACACACACACACATATATATATATATATATATAAATATATATATATATATATATATATATATATATATATATATATAAAATGTAATTGTAATGAAGATCATTTTACCTACAAAATATTTTTTGGAGTTTTGGACATTCTTTTAGTCACAATGTTGCAGTAGCATTGTTACATGAACTAGAAATAACATTTTTGTCATCAAGTTTTTATCATTAAGATTGTTAATGTATTGTGTTATTTGTATATTTTACAATTTTAAATTAAATATAATTAATCAAAATGATCAAGTCTTGAAGTAAATGTTCCAAAATATGATGTTTTAGATAAAAATAATGTATTATTGAGATTAGAAAACCTCAAATAAAATTCGTTGTTAATTTAATTTAAATTTTGCGTTGTTGACTTTGAGTTGTGGTATGTTTATTCCATTCATTTTGTTCCTTCCAATATTTCCACCAAAAGAAAAAAATGTTGCTTAACTCCATAACAGTTTCTAATATAATCAGGGCTGGATTTAATAATTTGGCAACTCCAGTCCTACCATAAGATAGCACCCAATCCATTTTTTCAACCAAATGTTGACACTAATATAGACATAAGCAATCACAAGTGTGTTCTAAGGCAAACTCATGTTTAGCTTTATCTAAATACATTTTAATTTATTGGATATAGTGAGGAAATTCCACATACGGTATGATGCAATGTAGTATCCTTCCACCACTTGGTTTCCTGCATATTCCTACTATCCAAAAGATACTAAATCTGTGACATTCAAGAATGTTACGATTGGACATACAGAGAGTTTAAAATACAAGTACAATATAAATGAAAATTTATATTGTCATGAATTTATTTCATTACTTCACACAAACAATTAGTTAATATTTTCAGTAGAGTTCAAGATATCTTTTGGGCATCCTTAGTTTGCTTCAAGATTAAAATCTAATCTAAAAGGCTGAAATTGTAAGACACTACTCACATTATAAACGTAGCAAGAACCGAATGGAGATGAGATGAGCTGTGAGCAATGGCATGGGACCAGTGTTGCTAATGTATAATGATAATGATATATAGTGTATAATCGGTTGTTAACCTCGTTATATTTGAAATGCTACTCTGCATTGTCCTTTTTCAATATTCTCACCTAAATACTGGGTGTCCCAGAAAGGAATGCACTTTTATTTTGGGGAAAGCCGAATGTCCAAGAGAAATAAGATAAAGAGCTTATCAGGGCTTTGTAGCCATGCCCGCGGAAAATCATTTGCCATGGATCGCTTTACCGGTGAGCAGCGTGCTTTCTGTGTATGCGAGTATTACCATACGCTTTCTTATGTGACAGTTCGACGACACTTCCGCGCTCAATACAGACTTCATGATCTCAACCAAACGCCATCAGTGAACATAATTAAATGCTGGGTGCGCAAATTTGAAGCTACAGGATCAACTATGAACCCTCGTCCCATCGGTCGCCATAGAGAAGTGCGTTCTGAACAAAATATCGAGCGTGTCCGAGATGCTGTGGAGGATAATCCACATCGATCAGTAAGAAAACACGCTGCTGCTTTGAATATACCCCGAACCAGTATTCAACGCATTTTGAAACAAGATTTGAAGTTACACCCGTACAAAATCCAGTTAGTACAGGCATTGAAAGAGACTGACTACCCGCTTCAGCTTAACTACGCAAACGAGATGCTTCGTAGTTTTAGAAATTTCAATAACATAATCTTCAGTGATGAAGCACATTTCCATGTCGATGGATATGTGAATAAGCAAAACTGCCGTTATTGGTCTGCAGAAAATCCAAGGGAGAAACACCAACGCTGTTTACATTCCCCGAAGGTTACTGTCTGGGCGGGAATGACTCAAACAGGCATCATTGGGCCGTATTTCTTTGAGGATAACCAAGGGAACACTGTGACAGTAAATTCCCAGTGATACATAACAATGATTAATGATCATTTACAGCCGTTCTTGCAGACGTTACCTCGGGCTAACAGGCAAAGATTGTGGTTTCAACAGGACGGAGCTACGTGTCATACAGCAGGAAACTCCATGACTGCAATAAGGCAGCTGTTTCGTGGGAAAGTCATTTCCAGATTTGGTGACATCAACTTTCCTCCGAGAAGCCCAGACCTAACTCCACTGGACTTTTTTTTGTGGGGGTATCTAAAAAGTCGGGTGTACAACAACGCTCCTGCTACCCTCGATCATCTGAAGCAAAATATTCGTGAGGAAATTGAAGACATCCCACCAGAACTCTCCCGTCGAGTTTTCGCAGATGTAAGGTTTCGTTTGGTGGAGTGCCGGCGCCGGAGGGGTCTACATCTGGATGATGTAATCTTTCACAAGTAATTTCCCTGAAGTGTAAAAAACAGGTAATCCTGGGATAATTGCTGTAAATAAAGCCATTTTTCTGTTTTTTTCTTTTTAAAAGTGCATTCCTTTCTGGGACACCCAGAGTACTTATAATTCAATGTTAATTTACTGTTTAATAGTCATGTTAAAGTATTTATGCTTAATCAACTTGTAATAATAAATGTGTGCACAATAAAAATGAAATGCTTTGAGGGCCAGAATGAACAGCAATAATTCTAGTGAATATTGTCTTGATGCTTGCGCAAATAACGTGATGAAGGTGAGGTGTGTGCGCCTTTACCAACATCACAATTTGTACAGTCTGGCTCTAGTAGCGATGCAGTGCTACTCAGACTTCAATCGAAACCAACATTGAATAATTGTATTAGATCAAATCAGTTATCTGCTTAGATATAGCATAAATGTTTAAACATTTGAAGACAGTTATATTTTCAGTATACCTAACTTATAATTTGAATTTTGATACAATTTGCTTTTGTAGGGAATTTAGTTAAAAATGTTATTCTACCCACCACACTGCGTTCTTAGAAGACGTGAGCCTTTATAGTATTGACAAATAGGGACTGCAGCTAGACCCAGGTAGTTTCACACCCACATACCACAAGTGCAGGTCGGTCACATTTCCACCTTGTTAGTCACCTACTGTACTTTTACTGTTATTTGTAATGTTATTCTAAAGATTACATCACAATGACAAAAATTATACCAAATAGCATGAAGCACTGTGTATGTGTGTGTCACACTAAAAATTTCACAGAGTATTCCTTACTCATGAGTCTTGTAAGATGGTGCTGAATAACCTGGGATTGAAAATGGCAGGTGTCGGGCTAGCCCCAACATTCCGCACTCGAATGTGGGGGTGCGAGGCGACTACATGGCACTTCAGCCACAGTACCTATTTGTTAAACTGTGTACCCAGACCTAGACATAACATTACGTTTATAGCAAAGTTACAAAATATTCCACTGAAAACACATTTGTAATATTAGACAAACTATTTTTCCAACTAGCGATTGCCATACATGTAGTTTTTTCCTGTTAAACTTAAGCTTCTCCTTGTGTTCCTCTGTGGACTCGTGGCTCCACTAGAGTTCAGCCGAGATCGTACAATGCGTACGGCAACAATCTTTAGCCTTTGTCAATAGGTTTATTTGTTTTGTGTTGTTATATTGAAACATTTAACTGTATTGGTAGTATCAGACACTCAAATCAATGACTGGTCACGGGTTTGTGATGATGAATTGAACTCAGGGAAGTGATAATGGTAACTGACTAGTTGTGGTTTATGCCGTCCTAATATATGGGGAAGAAGACGTAAATTTAGGTCTAAAATATCAAATAAGAGGTATTTTTTGTATATTATTTGTAAATACAGTGTCAAAAGTAATGTACATGTCGTAAGATGACAAATGAGTAAGCAGTGTTTTTGTTGAGTTGTTTTACAAAAATAAACTGTAAGAAACTACTAACTAGCCAGAGACTTTCTATTTGTGTAGTTTTAAAGTTATTTGTAAAAAAAAAGGTTTAAATTTAACTTTAACCTTATTGTAAAGTTAGGGAGCTCACCTTTCGTGTAGTGAGGGGTACTGGGGAGTAAGGTGGGTTCGAGAGAATTTCTCGAATTAGCCATTCGAAAAATATGTGATTATACTTACCCCACTCCTCTACCGCAGTACCTGCCTACCCCAAAGTAAACTCGTTCGCACAGTCTTCATTTGCTCTATTCAAGAGTATCATTTTAGTCGCTGTATACAGTTCTAAATCCTGTATAGAGTAGTTTAATCCTGTGCATTATTTAATCAGTACTCGTAATTTATGAATTAAACGATTGACAGGGAGCCTTAACAGGCGCATTCCTCCCACTACTCCAAGGACGTATCCAATGAGGGGTCAAAGGGGTTCGGACCTCTCCAATTTTTAAATTTTTTACAACTACTGAAAAGGATTATTATTATTTAAAAAGGTTACTTTAAATGAGTTTTATTACCGAAAACTTAATATCCTAACTAGGAAAAAAAAACCATTTCTACAAGAAACTAAACTAATATCAATAAAACTGTATAAGTTTGGGATTTTTAATAAACCACTAAGATATTAAGGTACACTTTCGGGTTGTAAGGAGAAGGATCAAAATGAATTTATTAAATAAAGTATACATATCTCTTACTTATTAACAAGAAATATGAGCAGGTTGTGGGCGATGAAACCGAAACATTAGTAACCTGCAACCTGAGCTATTTACAATATCAGCTAGATTGTAGCCAGTCTAGATTTATTTCACTGTAACCTTTTTTAATGCAAGAAAGCTATTTACTTACTTTTTTTTATATAAGTTTGCACAATATACAGTAGAACCCCTCATATCCAGCCTCGGTTTTACCGCACCTCGGTTTATCCGGCCACTTCCCGGAAGCCAATATCGAAATTTATTTACCACGGCTTGCAGACACGCAGTTGCACGCACTAGTCTCCCACGACTCTTGCGTTATTTTGGTGTATCTATTTGTTTACATTTTCCTGTGTTGTCCTCAGTTGAGCTAATAGGTTTAACCTGTAAACAGTTCATTGATTATTTCCAGTGCAGTTAGTACAGTACAGTACAATTGTTTTGTTTCGTCAAGTGCTGTGTACTGTAGGTTGGTTTATCCGGCCGAATCGTTATCCGGCCAGGGGCTCGGTCCCGTGGTGGCCGGATATGAGGGGTTCTACTGTAATGTTGGTATAGTTTCAGTAAGATTTATTTTTAATTGACCTATTTATTTTCTAATATCTGATTGGCCTAAATGAGATTATTCTTTATCAAAGAGTAAAATTTGTTGTTAATCAAAACAGTGTAATGGGAAAAGTACTTTTTGCCTAAGTAGCAATCAGGTGGTGGTTGTATGATATCTGAAATAAAATCGACAAATTGAATCCTGTCAAATTAGCCTGCAGAGTGAACCATACTCTTCCACCACCTCTAACATCGGTAGCCAGAGGTTTTTGTTCTCTGTTTCACTAAACAGAACTTGCTTTGTTTTGCCTTAATTTAGTAACAAATTACCTTGGCAGTAATTTGTTTAGCTAATGAAACTTGGAGCAATGAAGGTATACATTGTCAGACTGACTTTCAGCCACTACCGAAACAGTTATCAGTATCATTGCGATGGAGATTATTATCACCACGGAGAAGATTTCCCCTTGTAAGACTGTTGATTGCTTCACTAAAATAGGAACAATATTGTGGCCATATTTCCCTCTTCTAACCGTTGTAAATACACGTTCACTTGTTGAAATATTGAAGATGAAGCTTGTATTGGCTACTTAACTTATTTATATTCAAACACGTAAACCAATATTTAAAACTTGTATTGTTGTTAAAGTGATATTTATCTGTTATTTTATAAGTAGGTGAAAAAGCAATATGGGCCTATAATGGTTCCTTTACAAGTATTTTGTTTCTTGGTTGGAATAACATTAGCTACTTTTAGATTGCACAGAAAACTTTGCAACAAGAATGATATTTATTCATCTAATAAAAGGCCACACAAGTGGTCTGTTTTTCAGCCTCTGTTTGTATATATAAATTATACTAATAACTGACTTGACTGAAAACAATGTTGATCTAGTCCAGATCTTTTAGGATCCTTAAAGATTTGCTATATAAAATGAGTCTTTTAAATTAACAATATGACCAAGGTCTCAGGTGTACAATTAGACATTAGTATGATCTGTAACATCATATTTTTGTTCGGTAATGCGTCATGAGAACTAAATAAAAAGCTTTACTCAAGTCTCACAAATGCAATTGAGCCAAGTTATCCCTCTCCCAATGACTGAAACATGATTCTACTATCTTTCTGATATATTTTACTATTATAAAAAATGTTATCCGATGTACAGTATTTTTCAAATATTTTACAAACAGGTTAAGGACACAGGAGTAAAACTATAATAGCACTCTACAGATTCATTTGTGTAGAAATGTGCTATAATGTGATTTTTAGCATCTTTGAGAATATTCTCAACACAGAAAAATATTGATACACATTGGTCTTCAATTTGGCACTAATGATGCTTTCATAGATATACACAACACAAACCATATGCCCATATTTATTTTCCCTCTAATCCCTCACCTTCATATTATGTGCAGCATGTGTTTTTCATAGTATGGTTTACGCTTCTGACCTCTCTGGACTTTCAGTTACATGTTTGAAATCACAATATATGGTATTTTAAATAGATACACCCTTTTGGGTCCATTACCATACAACTACAACTTACGACTACTCTTAATTAAAATCGGTTGTATACAATGTATACCTCAACTTTTATTCAAATCCATACATCTGTTAGATGTGTATAGTAGTTGTGCATAAAAAAGTAAATGACTATTGAGCTCCATCCCATTGGTTAAAGAGTAACGAATCTATCCTGTGTTACTTTTTTATTTTTTAAAACGTTCAAGCCAAATTTGATTGAAATCTATAAATAACAAAACATTCAGGGTTTTTTTTTTATAGAATATGATTTTAGCCTTGAGTTTCTGCCTCTTGTCTCCAAAAGCTGCTCCTTAACTATCATTGGTTGACATTTGTATAGACATTGACATTTAATTCATACCCATTTTGAATTAAACCCTTCCAGCCATTGAGGTATTTTGAGTAGTTTTGTAGAAAATGGTTTTGCCTCAAGAACTGCATCCTCCAGGGGCCAATTAGCCCAAAAATTAACTAGACTTTTCCAGATCGTAAAGACTTCAATCTACATGCAAACTTTCTTAAAGATCTGTTAAGAACTGCAACAGTTATTTTTTTATGTATACACAAAAAACACGTAAATAGTAGATCATATATTTCCCTAAAAGCTGAAGACCTCTGGTTAGTGCTTAAGTTTGTGGTTTATTATTTGTTTCCAATGTTACCTTCAATATTCTCATATTTAATTCCTTGTATCTAAAAAGAGGGATCACGGGTTAAAGATGTTTGGGTTTAGTGAGCACCTGCTTAAAAGTTTGAAAAAGACAACAAAAATATTCCATTGACACAGACATTTTTTCAGCTATTCAAAAGTTAAAAAGAGGATAACTTTGATATTGTTGTGTATAAAACTAGACCTAACATTTAAAACAATGATAATAGGAAAAATAATATCAAAAGTGTTTCAAAAATATTTAATAAACTATACATTTAGGATCTCAGTAACAAACTATACAAACAAAGTGAACATCGTCACTATTCTGCAACCTTCTCTTCTGTAGTTTCTGCTACAGGTTCTGGCTCACTGCCTCGGCCCGAACCTTCCTCACGGCTAGCCAGAGACTTTTCATCAACGCTTGCTTCAGTTGCCAACTGTTCTGCACCTTCTCCTTCCTCTTCCTCTCCTTCCTCGCCATCTTCTTCCTCTCCTTCACCACCTTCCTCTCCCTCCTCCTCCTCCTCATCCACATCCTCATCTCCCTCCTCCTCTTCATCTTCAAATACATTTGGTGGTGGAAAAAACATGTCGCACTCCTTACTGCCAATCTTGGTGTCAGGAGAGATGTAGAGAGGGGTCAGCTGGGAGAAGGCCAGGAGTGGATCGCTTGTTCTCTTCGCCAGTGCCATTACCATCTTGGTTTGTCTGGAAAATTTAAAATAAAAAACAATTATTCATTTAAGTCTGAAAATAAGTATAACAGATGTGCATTCTTTGGTATTGGAAATAGACAAATAGATTCAGCAATGTAAAGCAAAATTAAAGTTTGTTTTAATAATTCAATGTATAAAATATAAATACCATAAACATAAAAACTTTTCGACTCAGAACCATCAAGTTCAAATTTCATATATTGGTTTCGAATAAACCATAGGTGATTGGCATTTTTTTTTATTTAGAACTGAAATTTGGAATGTGGCCTACAGTTTCTTATAAAGTCCTATTGACATTTATAAAAATATACACACTTAAATCTACAGAAAATTTAAGTTACAAAATTTTAATGTGATCTTTGGACTAGACATTCAGTTTGAAATATTCGTTAACATCTCTTTGGTGAACAATGATAAAAAAGTCGGTTAAATTGGCTTAAATCAATGAAAAGTTCAACATCAACTCTACTCTCACTTATAAAATGTACAAATCACAATGACACATTCACTTGTAATGGACACATTTATTTTGACATTTTAAATACAAGATATTTTTAAGATATTATCAAACTATTTTATTAGCATTTTTAATCTATTTATCATTTTATAATTCCAAAAGTATTAATTACTGAATGAGTACCCAGATTTAAGAATACCCATTTATAACATACATGAAATCATCTTCAATAATAATTATTTGTTTAATACCAAATTTTTTATTAACTGATTATTAATGATCAAGCTGACAAAAATTATTCGATATATTGGTATAGAGAATCAATACATAACTTTTCGATCCTGATTAGTTAATTTAATTTATATCCTAAAATTTACCGTTCCTCCAATTTGCATATTTTCAAAGCACAAAACTTTCTTAGTATTTAAATTTTATTTGATTTATTTGTCAGTCTATTACCTAGTTGTCTCCCCTTTTTCAAAACATGACACTATGTAAAATATTCTCTTAAGGGTTGAGAAAGAGTGTGTTTAACAAGATATTGTACAAATTGAAAATTACCATGAAAAAGTTGTTAAACCTCAGTAAGGTTGTATTATAGCTACGCGTCTCTCTTTGTTTCTCTCTTGCTTACAGGTTATCTAATTAATAGTACAAAAACTAAATTTCCTAGCTACTACTACTAGCTACAATGCTATAAATTGAGGCATGGAAGAAGTGAGTGCTTGGTTTACCATCTGTGGAGTGAAAGGTCAGGTACCATTATTTTAACGGCAACAATGAAAGTTACGTGGTGCAGCCCTAGTGGGGGACCTCAGAACTAAATGAAATAATCCCCGAACCACAACACACCTATAATTACCACATAACATTATAATTTACCACATCACCATAGTGGATCACAATTCACCTTTTTATCATCACACCTCCACAGAATCCAAAAGACATCTCACTTTACACCATATTTGATAACACCATCTGAGGAATTGGATCCATTATGGTCCATCTACGAGGCTACTCTACACATCATCAGCATCTGTGAGCTCGTTCATTTACTAATGATGTTATTTTATTGATTATTCCAAATTTAATAACTATTAGATTCCTTTCCAATTTCACAATTAAATTTTAGTTCTGCTTAAAAGCTTAAAACCCAAAACTTGTATTCAAGTCATACCTCACTTCAGTTCGTTATTCGTTTATTAATTTCTAAGGATTACACCAACCTTTCTCAATTTATTGAAAAAAACATTTTGTTATCAATCAAGTTGAATTGTTATCATACCCTTTGTTAATCCAAATATCACAGTTTATTTATGAATTTTATCCGTTTGTTCTAAACCTATTATTGTTTATTTTTTTATTTCAAAGAATATTAAGTAGAAAGTAGTAGTTTTAGTAGGTAGTTTGAGATTGTCTTTGGATGATGGATGATAAATAAATATGTCAAAGAAGCCGTCCATGAAAAAGTCTTAACCCATACATTATGAGTCAAACAAACTTACACAACTCATTCAATACGGCTGATATAGCATCTCGATCAGTTAAATTAAAACTCGCTTGTAGTGAAAAGTCCTTGAGTTTTACACCATAATGTTAAACTTTATAAAATTTTAAACCTTTATTTTTGGACAGGGAAATTAATGTTAATTTTCATGTGTGAGAACCATGACCAATACCATGCCATGATAACTTTTTTTATTTAATAACAATTCAGGGTAGTTATTTTCTGAACTTATATGGAAAAAGTAACTTGTGTACTGATATCTCATTTGGGAAATGCTGGTTTAGCAACACATACAATACAAATAGTTACACTATCTCATCTGTACTCACTTTATTTTTTCTGGTCCAAGTTTTTCAAGTTGTTTTAAATTTTTAGCAACCTTCTTCGCAACTGCGCCATCCATACTGTCAAAGAACCCAACTTTCATAATATCCTCATTATATTCTTCAATGACATCGTTTATTTCGTTTGCTCGACTCGCATCAAATATCATACAGTACTGGAACAAAAACATTCATGGTGTGAAAGCCAATACAGAGTAAACATAGTTGATATAATAATAATAGTTGGTAGTAACACCAAATCCTTATTTTGATGTAAAATGAGGCCTAATACTCATGTCTTCACTAGTGGCATATTCATGGGAAGTTTCCCCTCAGAACATATAAGAAAAACACGTTCTGAAAAGGCATACTGTAAATTTAATAACCTCAACAGAAAATTATTGAATTTCATGTATTTTATATTTATTTAACTCAACTAAAAAAATGTTGATAAAAAGTTATGTTAAGTGTGATAATACTTTGTTGCAAAATTTAAAACACAAACATTGTATACAATTTTTTTCAGTGCAATTCAATACTGTAAATTTCATCTATAGAATCTTATATCGTAACCTGTTATCCTAAGATTTCAATTTGTTGTGCTGGTATTGTAGTAATTCAAGCGCAATCAGTTACAATAATTTTAATGTAATATCTGTTCAACTTTTATAAAATCTTTTGTTGTTAAATTATTTTAAAATCTCTCTTTGTTAAAATATTGTCTTACATTATGATATTAATATTCAAAGAATAATTTTAAATTGTAATATCTTAAAAATTGAATAGTTTAGTTTTATTACTTGTTTCTGACCATGGTATCTAGACAATATTACTGACTTTGTCAATGCATGTCATATGTAAAAAGGCAAATAAAGATTGATTGATAGAAACGCTGAATGGCATAGACACCAACGCTGAAATAACATATTACATACTCTTGGCGGAGGCAGCTCCTCCTCCTTGAAGTCCAAGGTGACAATGGTGTGAGGAAACAACACTTTTACTGCCGAGGCTTTGGACAGGTAAGTGAGGGGCGTCCACACCCCCGGCCACACTTCCCCGTCCTCTCTGGTCTCTTGGAAGTTATATGCCACCCTGTGTGCATTATTTCCACATCATTAAACACTTATAAAGAAAGAAAAGTACTGGTAACAGTAAAGAAAATATTTCACAAGACTTAATATGGCTTTAAATGATTATTAAGTAAAGGTAAAATCCGTATCCCCTTTCTACACTAGTTCGTAATCCGTGTATTGAAATTTACAATATACATTTTAGGTGTTAGAAAGTCTTCTAAAGAAAGTGATTAGGAAGACATCTATCACTCATTATAAGTAAAGTATAATGGTGGTGAAATTCTGTAATAGAATCATAAATTGAGTTAATTCAGTTTATATTGGCATAATGTAAAATAAGACAATTATAATTCATCAGCACAGTTACATTTAATTAACAGAAAGAAACATATCTAAATTTAGAGTTGTCAAAAACACTTGATTATACCAGTTTATATTTAGACTGTCTCATTATTTCTTTGCTGTTGTTTATTTGTTGTTTTCAGTTTTGGTTAACATCTGTTCACTGAGAATGGCTATCTACAGCGAGTTAAAAATACATCTACATTTTAACTGAGTTAGCAATTTTTTGATGCAGTGCGAACTGGACAACTTTATAGTCATGGTATAAAATGTGTAATGTAATAAACTAAGTCCATTGCTTTGTGTCTCATTGAAACTTATATCACCAAATCTGATTGAGGTGAACTTAATCTATGCTTAAGTTTAGCTTTTTTAGTGAGGTGATTCCATAGTGCACCAACTTCAAACATATACGTATTGTTAGATTTCATTCACAAATATTTTAAATTTGACTAAACAATCATTTTGAAATACGAGAGAGGGTTGTAAATATTTATTGATATTAGTGTAAGTGGGTTACGATTTAAACTCTTTTATCTTCAGCAACAAAGTGACAAAAATCTGCAATAACTCACGTATGAGCAACAGGGGGTTCCGTGTGTGACATGACGCCGTACACGAACGAGGCTAGCTTTTCCTCTACCATACCCAGATAGAGCGGTTGTGGGGAGCCAGAGTCTGGAGAAATTCCATGGTACATGAGGAGGCTGACCAGACACGGCTTCTCCACCAGCGCCTCCTTGAAACTTTCTGACAACTTGATTTCACAGTCATAGAACATCTAAAACATAATAACCCAACATCTATATTCTGCTTTGAGGGTACAGTACTAAATGGTTATGATATGCAAAATTTCTGTGGTGCACCACTACAGTGTTTTGTGGTCTGAATATAGCAGTTTCATTTCGTTTTTCTTTTATTTGATTTAATTAGTGACAAATTTGTTCGTTCCACTTCATGTTTTGTTGCTACTGTTTCGTTAGAGAAGCTAGGCTATGATTGTGTTTCAAACAATATTGTTAAACAAATAATATAAATGAGGTAAGCTCTTCTGGAAACGCTCAGGCTGGACTTCTTATTGATTCTCAGTTTGTCTATTGAATTCCTAATGAGCCGCAGAAATATCTGAAAGTTAATTTTAAGTGAGTGCGATTGTGTCTGGAAGAATGCGTGTAGAATACTATCAAAACAAAGAAGTTTATTTTTTTATTAATTTTTGTATAGAAAATTAACTAATTTCAAGTATTTTCAGATTAGACTGTGTTGTAATATAAATGATATTTCTTTTCGTAATTTTACTTCTTAACACTAGTGATTGGGTAGGTTAGGAAAACAATACATGGAAGAGTGATTAGAAATTCAATAAACAGACTGAATGAAGACTTGACTCCTGGAATCTGTTGAGCATCGCTTTTGTGAAATGGAGGAAAAGATTCTCTCCATGAGTAACCAGGAGCTAAACCCATGCGTATATCTAAAAATATATTACATATAATTTCCTCATATCGATCGCCATTTTCAAGTTCTCAAAGAATTAGTTACTTTTCTTGCTGTTTATTGTTTCAATTAAAAATTACTGTGACTTCCTTTTTTTTAGCAAACAGTTTGGCAGCCTGGATTTAATCCATGAGGCTTCAAAGTTTACTTGTTCTGTGGTTGTCCCTCATTTTCATTTCCAAAGTATGAGATTCTGATTAGTATCAGCATTGGGTATCTGGAACTTATTATCTTGAAATCAAATGTTAAGTGAAATAAATTGTAATATTGAATTCATTAGGATGAAATAATCAATCTATTCGATAAAAAACACCTGAATAACAACCGTAGGCTGCTTAATAAAGTGTACCTTTATGACACCCATGTAAAATAGGGCTGAGCTAAAAATTGTACCTCATCACTGTTGTTAGTTGCAAAGAACATTTCAGTCTCAAAATATTTATAGCATTCCAATCTAGAGGCATAAAGCAAGTTTAAAAACATCAATACTCTGATGATTCACAAATTATTGTTTGATTTACGTTTCGAGCTCACCTCAGGAATTTTCTCCTTCGTGATCTGCACCTCCATTTGGTCATGCACAGCCATCGTCACCTGGTCATATTGGGCTAACATTTTGAAGGCGGCACTGCATGTGTTATTCTCGTCGATCATATGTGGGAAGTACACCATCACGGTCTTGTCCATCAGGAGTTTGGCGAACCTTGTCAGGTTCCTTATCTTCAGTTCTTCCAGAGCGTCAGCTGGCACAGTACAAAACACCAGTTACCAGTGTTCAAATACGAAATTCTGTCTATTAAAAATCATTATTTTTCTTATTAAAATAGCTCAATATATCAAGATTTAAGTGGTAGGTTTTAAAGTTTCAATAAATGCAATGAAGATATACCTTTTGTGGAAATAACTATTTTCCAGAAAATCCATATGAGTTTATTTATAATTTCAATTTTCCCAACTAAAGACCCGCTTATGCTATAGGATAACGTTTTGGTTCAACATTTTTTTCCCTCAAATACTGTGCATTTGAAATTTCTTGTAATTTCCATTATGTACTATAGCATTAAAACTAATAGCTAATAACTTAGACTTCCTTGAAGTATTTAAAAACGTAGTAGACACTTGTTTGAAGCTGCATACTCTTATCGTTTAAGTAAGGCAGATAGTTTGAAGTATATAAGAATAAGTATAGCATATATATATGTGAAATTTAATTACAATAAGTGTAATACAATACAAATTAACACATTTTCACACGAAGTTGTAAAACCTCTTTTTGCAATAGTGGCATATTTTATGGGCACTAACTCTTATAAACAGATATAGACTAAAGAAATAATAATTCAGTAACTTTATGGATAATACTGGGTAAACCACAAATGGGTTAAACTAAATGTTATATCTTGATTTTGAAAGTGTGGAGGATTTAAATGATTGTAGTGCAAAGATTGTATACTATTACATTTATCTTTTTACAACGAAAGTGAACACCAGCCATGAGACCATTGTTCACATTGCAATCCAAGGGCTAGACCTAGTAACCAGTATTGGCTCCAGTAAGGTTCACTTCTGGCTGGGTTTACACCTTCCAGTTGAACCCACACTGGGTACATAAAAAACCGATGTGTCACTTAAATCTGGCTACCTTGTGGATGTCCAGGATTGGCACATTACTAACCACAAATTTCGAGATATTGGGGTGCAAGGGTAGATAGATAGGTCTAGTCTACTACGGGAGATGATTCTTAGAGTTGGTGGGGCTCCCTAAGCATTAAAGGCTGTTGCTAGCCTTGACATAAGAACGTACCCCCCCACCCAATGCCTGCTTTAATTGGACAGGCTGGTACAGAGCTGGCTTCCCCTTCTTCCAAGGTGACATGATTGAGATTAGTGCCAAAAGTCTTTCCTAATGTATCTTAAAAGGAGGCAGCCCCTACCCCCCACCTTAACTATCCAGAATACCATATCACTCTGGATGTATCGCAAAGGCTCCTTTAGGAGTAAGTGCAATTTCTGGGCTTCTTGTTCTAAGAGAACAAAAAAAAACACTACTGGTGAGGACAAAGTGCTAGTGAATTCTGTTGCCTTTTCGTAGTCAAGTGGATCTCTGTAAGCACCTGTTTTTGGATTGTCTTTAGACACTACTTATCAAAAGTTAAGTTCAAAGAACAATTCAAACATTGCTATCATTGATTACTAAATTATCTTTGACCACTCAAAATTGCTCACCCAGTTCTCTCGCTTCCCTCTCCTTCTCAGCTTCCTCTTTGCGTTTGATTTCTTCCATCCTATTTTTCTCCTCTTGCGTCAGTTCAGAGAATGGTATCTGAGGGAATATCGATTAAAACTTAACCTCATATCACCATCTTGGTTTTATAAACATGAAAGATGTTGGATTACTTAAATATATATTGTTTGTAATACGCCTTATATACATTTTATAGTGCTTTAGAAAAAGAAAACATTAATACAGGGTGGGCCATAAGTCAGTTGTCACTAGCAATCCTTAGACTTTGTTTTTCCTAGCGTAGTAGTTGTGAACTTGACTAAGTCAAACACTAGCAGTTTGAGGTTATGTTTGTTTATTGTCGATATCTGAGAAAGTATGAATAGGAAATTAACAACAGAACAGCGTGTGTTTGTTTTGCAAACATGGTGGAAACATGATCATAATTATAGTGATGTTTGTGAGATACAAGTCCCCAGATATAACACCGATGGATTTTTCAGTCTGGGGTATACTAAAAAATGAGGTTTATTCAGTCAAGATTCGTAATGTTGAGCATTTGAAGGAACGAATCCAATCAGAATTTGAAAACTTACAGTCCAGGAACATTTGCGACAGAATTTGTAAATCTGTGTTAAAAAGATGCAATCTTTGCTTAGAACAGCATGGAGACCACTTTGAGCATCTTTTGTAGGTTCATTGAATACAACATGTTTTCCTGTATTAATAAAATAATTGTATTTGTAACTACATAGTAAAATAAATGTATTTGTATTTTCGCTTGTTTGGTATATTATTGCACCAAATGCATTTTTGACAACTGACTTATGGCCCACACACCGTATTTTTCAACATGCAAATATTTCCTAAAAAACTGTTTTTAAACGGATAAAACATTCTAATAAAAAAAATTTAAGAATTCAGAATTCCAAAAAAAAGATTATTTTACTGTAGTTATGATTATATTTCTTTAAACAAATAAACTCACACACATACATTTAGTGGTAATTTTCTAGCCATACACACAGACGTTATCTAATTTTGAAGTTAGATATGTTTCTAGCCATACACATAGACATTATCTAATTTTGAAGTTAGATATGTTAACTCAGAGTCTTTCATTCACTTGTATTTGTTTTTTTTTTTAATTAAGCTGTATGGTAAATACTTGTAACAAAAATCATGTCATTGTCATAGAGCACCACTGTGAAGGTAGCTATGCTGAAATCTGTACCATATCAGATCAAATACTTCAAAAGCATAAATTGTTTGAGTTTTTTTTTTTCAAATTTTCCTCTAAGAAACAAATTTTCCGATAATAGTGAAAAACCACGACTTACCGCCTGTCTTTCCCGTTGTCCAGCCAGCACTTTTGTCTCTTTCTCCAACTCTTGTGTGATCATCCGCATGAGCCGAGGAGCGTTTGCCCCGAACATCAGGTTAACCATTTGGCCACCCTGTAACATCCAGATGAGTAACAAACCATACCCTAAAGTACCAAGTGATACTAAATTTAGTCATCACTAAAGGAGTAACAAATGTTCATTAGTATATTTTACTTTTGTACAAGATGTTTGGGGGTTAAATAACAATATTGTAGATGATTCTAAAGCTAAGCAGATGGTTCACTAAGCACATTCCATAAACATGCTCATTTCCATCTAAAATACAATTGATTTCTTTTTAAAATTGATAACATCTAAATACAGTTAAAAAAATAGGACATACCACAAAAGAGAAGTTGTGGGAGCTCGTGTTATGTCCATAAAAATTATACTGCCATCAAACAAAAAAATTTACAAATGTATCTCTATTTTAAGTGGAAAATAAATAAAATTATTATAAATACCAATTTAAAATCCTAATTAATCGATGATAATACAACAAGCTAACACCAACTAACCATAATTAAGTGAATATTAGGCTACTAAAAAGCATTAAATTACAAGAATGTGGTGTAAGAAGCTAATAGGCTACTTAATTGATTACTAGATAGGTATAAAAATATTCTGAAAATTAAAAAAACTCACTACGTACTGCAATAAACATCCAGGTTGGTTCACTTTTGTTTCGAAACCTCTTCAGCGCTTCAATGCCATCTGACTTCGCCTAGAAAATAACGGATATTTATAAAATATATTTATTTATGAAAAATATAGATCTTTTTCTAGTTTATTAGTCAGAATTTAAGTGCCAAGAGTAGTGCAACAGGGAAAGTTTTATTTTTATTGAAGCCCAGAATATTAAAAAACAAAGGGCAAAAAGATTTATATAGTACCATTTTACCATAAGTACTAATCTTAATCTTAAGTTTAAATAATTTACAATTTGATTATTGCTTGAATCTATTGTATTTTGCCATTAAATTACCTCTAGAATTAAAAAGAAAACTGCAAGTAGCTGTGATTTAAATAATTATAGCCTGTAAAAGGTCGAGTAGCAACAGTTCAAATAACTGAGTCGCTGATACCAACAATGTGTTCCACGTTAAGTGCTTACATTACATTCTCATTTATTGGTTGATCATTTTGAAACTTCACATATTTTCAATTAGAATATCAAAAATGGAGTGTAAAATTTACAACCCTCTAGTGTTTGCAGAAGCAGAATGGTGGGTGAAAGGAAAATGTTGCTACTCATGTAATTTAATTAAAACCTTTATTAGCTAAATACCAATGAAAATTTGATCTAAAAACCAATTTATTAAATCTGAAACCCTTCTACAGTGAACAGATGACTCATACACTCTTAAAAACAACTGTAGTTTATTCGCAAGAGCTCCTCTTAGATAACACTCACCATTCCGCTCCTGTGAACATCAAAAGAGTTCAAGATTTTACAAACCATTCTTAATCTTTTTATTGACATGCTGAGTTTCAAAATGATTGACCAGTAAATGAGCATGTTATGGAAGCTTAAACGTGTAAACCTCTTCCTATGACACACTGTACATGGGTTGTGGTTGTCCAATTTCCTGGATGGTGGCCAACTAATTCAGCATTGTATATATTTAATTAAATTACATTGTTATGAACAGTCAAATTTATATACAGATAAGAAAAACATAAGATGGTTGCTATTTTCTTAACGATGGTCAAAATGGTCGTATGTTAAACCCCTTAATTGATTTGACGTAATATTACGCATCATTATATTGTTCTTTTTTATTCTGTTGTCTACCGTAATATTGTGCAAACCTTTTTATGAAAACTGCGCTTCGCGCAAGTTGTTCTGTCGTTTTCTAATAGATGTCAGCACTTCCTTGGTCCTCTGTCGTGAGTGTCATGATTGGTATTGTCAATCTCTTTAACTTGATATGATTCAACATAGTCCACAAGCCTCTTACGCTCAAAAAACGCCTTATATATCAAGTTCTAGTTCTTTAGTATCAAGAAAGGGGAGACACGCAGATGTAAGACTTTGTTAACTAGAGTTACTAACTTTAATAGTTGAGCCAGACTCTTACGATTGCCAAGTGGAGATAGTCACTGCCAATTTCCAGTTTCAGTTTCTTCAAGTTGCCCACCATCCCCACGCAAGGCCCGCACCAGTCGGAGTACACGTCCACCACTGCAAAAAGGCATTTAATGTTAGGTAGCGCTATATTATATTAGTGTAATTGCCTAACCTTGAAAAATGTAGTTTTACAACTAACATCTAAATAACCATATTGCAATAGACATTAGGGAAGAAGAGGTCAGACTCTAGATCTCGGGCAGGTTTTAGTTTTACTGTAACTTTCAACCACAGAAAGTTGTTAATAATCACGTCATGCTTTGATAGTTAGGCATTTTGTTCATCACTAAACTACTTCCTACGAATTATAGTTGGTCTTGTGGTGCAGTACTACTACATTTGTGTCAGACATAGATAAGTAACAGCAATAATAAACGTTGCATTTAATTTAAGCTTCTATTCATATTGATAATAACGATGGTCTAAGATCTCGATGATGATATAACAAATACAGGTCAAGTATCAAAAGGAAACAATCGGTATCTCCTCCACCACTGATGGAGCTATTTAATTGTGTTGCACAAAAGGTATTTCAGCCATGTTGACATAAAAAGAAAAAAAAACTCGTTCGACCAAAGAATGAAAAATGTAAGGTTTTGTAGGGTTGGTTTTAGTTTAAGATTAAGCTTGTGACATACTATGAGCAAGGGTTGCTGTGAGAGGATTTAATAATAGGTTAGATTGGCAGTACAAATACCCTCAAATGAACCAACACATTTATTTGTGACAACATTTCATTAAATTGATTAATTGATTGCGTCAATCGACATATTAAGCACAAACCTTAATACCTTAATACTTTGAAAACATTAAATTTTTATAGTTTAACTCCACGCAGTTCTGAAATAGGAATATGTTTCCTACCAATATAGGGCTGTTTAGATCAGGTGTCACATAAAACGTGTCTTCAAGTATTACTTTGCCAATTTTTATGGCGATCTTTGTTGAACCCAAAACTGTTAATGGTATACCGTTAGCCGATATCAACGAGGGTATGTTGCTAGTATTTAATTTTGTTTCACAAACTAGGTCTGCTCTAATAATGTTTATGTTACATCCTGTATCTATAATGCAGGGTACTGGATGTCGAGGGTTTGTGGTCAAGGCTACGTCTATTGTTAGGACAGGTATCTTCTTCTTGGTTTTATTTTCGCAATTAAATATGAGTTCATAAATATCCTCTAATAATAATGTTTTATTTTTCCTCGGTCTGTGTATCCTGTCTTGCGTTATTTCTTGCAAGTTAGTACAATCTATCATATTCTGTTTCTTCTGTTGCTCTATGTGATTTAAAATCTGTTATAGTGTCTATCTCAATGGTTTCTTCCAATCCAGTATGTGTGTTTACCTCCCCCATACTACAATCTGGGTCCTGTTTTACGTGCGCTACCCCCTTTAATACACTAGGTTTTATCTGTCGTGTGAAATTTTCTGAGACTGCAAGGTTTCTTGTAAAGCTGGGTTTATTTATATTTGTTGTCCCCGAGGGGTTTGGTTCGCTTAGGGTTGGTGTTGGATTGAAGACAGATTGAAGTTTTATGGTGTGTATAGGCTTTTGCATAATAGGTTGTTCAATTTCTTCCATCTTCTTTAAGGGTGGGAATTCTTGATTATAATCTATGGCTTTAAATATCACTTCTGAACTGGTCTTTCCAGGGGTTGATAGTGGTATTACTTTGGGGTTAGTTGGAGTAAATGTCATAGACTTTATACATTTGTAAGTTTGTCGATTCCTTTGGTTAAAATCTATAGTGTTATTTGTTTTCGCTTTTAGTAAGGGGGAAGTTCGGTAAGGGTTAGTATAACCTCCCCCTATTTCCCGTTTTTTTGTTGATTCTGTTTATAATAATTAGACTTGTAACATGATTCGATATTGTGGTTTGTTCGCTTGCAGTACCTGCAGAACAGCTCTTGTGTATTGTTGGTTTTAGGTGCTAAGCGGTTACTTTGGGGTTGAGAAGTTAATGAACGTTGCTTGAACCAACATTGTTCAGTATTATGGTTGTCTTTACGGCAAATAGTGCAATACCTATTTTGTCTAGCAGGTTGTATTTGGGAATGGTTTTGTCTTCTCCTATCACTGAAAGTAACGTGTTTAATCATAGGTGGCCTTTGGGTTTGTTTGGGGTAGTTTGGGCTTTCCATATGTCTATTCTGGTGAGGACTAGGTGTTCTATCATATCTTGGCTTATATTTTGAGTTTTCATACGGGGATGGAGACCTTTCGTACCTGTGGTTATGATTTGAAATTTGGTTTGTAGTTAGGGTAGCTACTAAATTGGTTAGGGTGTTAACTTCTGCTTGTAGTTTATGGATGATGTTTTGTTCATATAAGGGTGTACTATAGGGTCTGTTTGCTGCAACCCTATTGTATCTTTCTTTGTTTTTCATTTGTGTTAGAACTAGCTGTTCTGTAATTTTTAAATTAGTCTCTAGATCACTTAAGGTGTCGTTTTTCAGTCCTATAACTCGTTCACAGATTTCTGGTTTTAGTCCCTGTATGATAAAATGTATAATTTGCTTGTCCTGTATTGTAGGGTCATATCTTCGGCATGTTGTTAATATATCTAAAAAATAGTTTAGTGTTGGCTCGTTTCTCTCCCTGTATTTTGTGTTCTAAAATCATTTGTAGACTCTGGGTTTGTGCTAATGGAGTGAAAGCCTCTATGAAACTTTTAGCAAGTTGATCCCATTGTATGGCTTCCCCTCGTTGTTTTTTGCCTGTAGTGTTTTGAACCAAGTTAGTGCTGTGCCTGATAAATGCGCTGGGAATAAATTAACTTTAGTGTTATCTGTCCATCTGTTTGAAGTTGCTGCAACTAAGAATTTGTCTAAAAAATCTTGTGGATTTTCGCTCTGGAGACCTGTGTAAGTCCCAGCTGATATTAGCGGTATGTTTTCCCCCATGGTTGCTGTGTTCGTTCTGTCAGGTAGTGTGAGTGGCTCGTAATGTTGTGCTAAGGTTGGGGGTGCTTGTGTCTTGATGTCCGCCTCAGGGTTATGTACTATGTCGTATAAATTTGTTCTCTGCACTAGAAAATCCTCGATTGTAGCTAGATCCTTATAGTTTTCCCTGTCCTCTTCACTTAGGTGAGTTTTTCGTGTAGTTAAATAATTAAATATGGTTTTAATATTAGGGTGACTTGCGCTTATACGTGTTAAGTTCTTAAGTGCCGCTAGGATAGGTCTGAGGTCTGCTACAGTGTCTGTGTCTCTAGATAGAATTCCATTTTCATTTAATATTTTTATTATGTCACTTTTGGAAGTCCTATATGTGTCTAATGGTATTAAATCTTCATGTAGTATGGTTTCCATTTAATTATACATGTCCATTGACGTACCTCGTTAGTTTACTTGGCGTTACTCTAATTACGGGTTTGAAAATATTTTTGAGTTATTGGAAATTTAATTTATCTTTTAGGTAAATGAGTGGTTTGTCACTGAAGTAGGCTATTTTAGTTAAATACTTTCTTATAAATATTATTTAGTTCTAATTTATACCTAGCCTATGAAACTATGTGCTCGCCCATGTGAGGAATTTGAATGCCAATCGAGTTTTAGTAGCGCCTCCACCATGTAAGGTTTTGTAGGGTTGGTTTTAGTTTAAGATTAAGGTTGTGACATATTTTGAGCAAGGGTTGCTGTGAGAGGATTTAATAATAGGTTAGATTGGCAGTACAAATACCCTCAAATGAACCAACACATTTATTTGTGACAACATTTCATTAAATTGATTAATTGATTGCGTCAATCGACATATTAAGCACAAACCTTAATACCTTAATACTTTGAAAACATGTTTGATATTAAATTATTCATTACAATTTATTTTAAATTTAATTCATTATAACATTTACTAGTAATTTTGTAGTGTTGCAATAATAATGAGTTCATGGACTAACATGAGAAACTTTCTTTAAAATAGCTAAACATTTACATAAATTTACATTTTCGAAATTGTGAACATTTAAATAGATATGGAATTGAAAATGATTAATGAACCCTAAAATATACTAAGTTCTTAAAATTACTTACATTTTATTTCACATCACACTTATTACGCCTAGAGATATTTTCCGCACACGAACACAAACACTCCCGAACTTCACTTTTCGAATTCCCGGCCTCCACTTCCACCTCTCCTCCTTGTTCTTCAGTTTTGATGTTCTTCTCCCGCCAGCTCATTGACCACGCCTCTGCCAAATCTCTCCATCATAATTGGTGAGTAACAATTTTCCATATCAGCATGGCTTGTCCCTTACATTGTCGCACGGTTTTTACAAATAAGCATTTCCTGTTTGTTCACCATCGGCG
Organism: Homalodisca vitripennis; assembly: GCF_021130785.1. NCBI lineage: Eukaryota > Metazoa > Arthropoda > Insecta > Hemiptera > Cicadellidae > Homalodisca > Homalodisca vitripennis. Next base: position 7,687 of record NW_025780449.1, on the reverse strand, counting down.
TCTGGGCGGATGTGCGTATCTACTTACATCCGGAGGATGTTTGTCTCGAATTGCAATACGAGACTTCCTTTCCAGCAACTATCTGTACATCTATTCTATGAATTTTATTTTACTTAATAATTACATAAGTCTTACAAAAAAAATACTTCCAGTTTAATCCGTGCAGTGCAAACACTTCATAGCTGATTTATATTGGCCATCAAACTGTTAGGGGTTTTCAACAATACTCTTTCATCCACATAACGTAGCTATAGTTGGAAGGGTTGATTCAACGTAAATGTTGAGTTTAGCTCCGGGCCACCTTCCCCTTACTATAGCGTCCGGAATCTTACGCTGTAATAGACTTGACTCCTGATATTGTGCACCTAATGAGAAAGTGAGAATACATACCTTTTTCACCAGATTACACCATATTTTTAGTCTAGATGTCTCTGATGTCGAAACGATGCAAAGGGTTCATTTTATGCTTCTTCGTCGCCGACTTATTTTCTCTCGGAAGATCCCTTCAGAAGAACATGACTCCAGATTCCAGGAGGAGTCAAGTATATGACAGCGTCAAATTCCAGACGCTGCACCACGAGGAAGGTGATGAGCTGGAGGTAAACTAAACATTCACAATAATCTTTCATTATTGTTTTATCAGTTGTCTCCCCCCCCCCCCCCAACTAAACCTTCCATATAAATCCAGCGCATTATTGCACACGTACCATGTGCATTAATTTTTAAATTGTGCAGAATACTATTTCAAGCCTACTATCTCCAGTATATAATTTACGAGTAAAATATTTTAGAATATTTGATTCAATAAAGAGATGTAACCTATCTTAGTTGCGTTTGTATTTCCTTAATAGCCTACAAAATGTAAATCAATGTGACATATTCAGTGATAGTTTGAAAACTATTTTCTTATAAGTAATGATTTTAATGTCATGTTAACCGGCTAGAAAGTATCAATGGCAGTGGATATGGCACTGTCAGAATATTGAGAAGAGATTTGATCCACAATTGTTCTGCGTAGAATGTAGCATGTGTTATGAACTAGAATTTTGATATGACTCAAAACTTTAATTCCACGTTAAATTAATATTTCAGCCCTACAGAACGTTCAATAGGCTTCAAGTAATAATTGTATGTTTTACCACTATAAAGAGGCACACAACAAAATTTTATCAAGAAACTAATTAAAAAAATCTACATAACTTTTATTTTGGGCTTTAATATTATTTATATCATAAAATAAACTAAACTGTAATAAATATTTGAACTATATATTTCTAACATCATAACGGACTCACGGCAATAATTTAATGCTCTCATTTTGATTACCTCTACAGGACTTCAGTTCAACTAACACATAACCTTCCTTTAAACACTTCCAATCGCAATTTTGAATTCACAATTTATTCTTCTTTATTATTCAACTATAAATTTTAACTTCCTACATAACTGCACGCCAACTCAAGAAGCTTCCTACATTCTTCAACATTTATTTCGTCACACAATATTTTCCTTTAAATCAATAATAATTTTTAATGTTGCGAATTATGAAACGGTTTGTTTATTTTATTCCCATCAACATTAACATGCTCATAATAATAAAATCATGACAAATCTACACTGAGCGTACCGACAAGACCCTCTCGCTCCAGAAGTTTCAGCCACTCCTCCTCGGTGTTGATCTCTGCCTGCAGGGCGACCGCCACACCCTTCTTGCCTGCCATCCTGCGAGCTGCGGCTAGCGAAGACGCCTGCAACATGGACAACTTAGTTGCGGAAGTTTCTCTACCCAGAACTAGCATTAACCGCTACGAAAAATCACATATCCTACATCGTTTACGGTTCCAGCTCAAGAAGAACTTTAAGAACGTTCACTTTCAACTTTTAATGATGTAAGTATATTAGTACTAACTTTACTGATAACTAAATGATTGGGTTTAATAATCTCAAAACCATTACCAGAAACCATTATGGTTCAAATCTTATTTCTGAATAAGACTTAAAGTTCTAAAGTACAATGAAATACCTATACTTTTGAACGTAAATAAAGCCAGAGACCTCGAGTATACATCACATAATTATATGTTGCAGTTATGTTAATAATATGATTTAAAACTTTATAACCAAGTACATTATTAATAACTTCAAACATTTTAATTGAAACTTAAGCAATGCTAAACGAAGGTAAAGCACAATACAATAGTATCGAATGATCCTACTGATTATTTAAATCTTTAAATTATGAAACATATTTATTTGGTAGACTTTCAAGTAACTACAGAAAATTGTTCAAAACTAACTATTCTAATTCCAAAATATTCCATCCTTATTGTTTTTCATTATTGGAGAGAAGCCTGATAATTTTATGACAAGCATTTACGCTGATTATCCCATTTATAGCATTTCAAGGCCCTATTTATGTTTAAAGGTTGTGTCAGTGATTTTTTTAACCTCAGCTGGACATGGACATGCGTCTTCCTAGGACCTGGAGCGTGATCGTACTCTCGACCCCCTCCCCCCCCCCAAAAAAAAACCCTCGGAATAAAAAGTGTTCTTGGACAATTAATTGTCTTCCGTTAAGTTGGGACCGGTCACCTATTGTTTAAAATTGTTGTCACGTTCTCCCTTACGACAGCGACTGGAGTGTGACACTGTTTCAGACTATTCTTGCTTTACTCCTGGAATTTGGAGTCCACGTGTCTGAAGGAATACATAAAAAGTCGGTGACAAAGACGTTCAAAATCTTGTTTCACCTTGCTTGTTTCAACATCAGAAACACCTCGAATACGACTTGGGTTTCCGTTTTTATAGGTCTTCGTCGCCGACATTTTTGGATCCTTTCAGGCGGACGTGGACTCTAGGTTCCACGAGTTGAGTCTTGACGTGTCAGATTTTAGACGCTGCACAGAATCTGGCGGTATTGCTGATAATAAATTTAACTCGAGTCTACAAGCAGCCTGCCTGTCAATACAGGCTAAGTTTTTTTTAATCATTCTTAATAATTGAAAACGAAATACTACGTACATAATAATCTGAATATTTAATTTTAAACCATATGCTTGAGAGAGTCTGCTGTACAACCTAAGTTTACAATCTACGTTTATCTGAAAAAAGAAAATAGTGCAATTCAAATGTCAAAATGCAATACTTGTATTAACCTTTGTATCTTATTACACATTTGATGCCGTTAAAAATTACTAATTCGGGGCTTTTACGAATATCTCGAAATATATTTTGCTTTTAAGGTGGGACTAATTCTTTTTCACATTAAATTATCGGAAATACTGAGATTTCATAATTTTTTTTTCACTGCTTGAAATTATTATAACTTATAAAAGCATCATTAAAACAACTTCGTTTTTACAAAAACGGTAACATAGCTATACTGTGTATATTATACCTAATAATGTTCATGTTAATTGTTTCCTAATTTTGACCTTAGAGTATATAAATAAATTAAACCCTCACGTCCCATGGGCCTACAAAGAAACCCCTCCTTAGCTTATAGGAAAACTCGACACAGTCTGTTTTAAAAGTGCTATAAGTAGTGAAGCCACATTTAAATAGTTTTACCTCTCCGTTAATCTATAAGAAGTTATAGAACAGTTTTGTTTATATGGCCAGACTGTTACTTTACCAAGCCATTATTAATACTCATACACTTATGTTTAAATCGACAGTCGTTCATTATAAAATTATTGAACCAGACCTCAGAAGTGATTTAAATTTGCTTTATTTATTATAATTAGAACTGACTATATACGTTAAGGCGGTGAAATGTGCTTTAGGATACCGTGGTTAGTCCCTTTAGTGTGACTTTTCAAGAGAAAGAAAAATAGAACATTTTTTGTATAATTCCACTAGGAGTGATATGCATTTTAAAATAGAATTTCCAAGCATAGATCACTAGACCCAAAGAAAAGCTGTTGAAGATATGGATATAAATTGAAGATATGGATATAAATTGAAGATATGGATATAAATATTTTACATGAATACAAATAAAAAGACTTATTGCATGCACTGCCTTATAAGTTTTTGTAGTATTTAGCCGATTTGGCCATGACTACTCAGTTTCTAAAATGGAATAGAAGACACGAATGAGAATAAGGCCGCTTGCGTACTTAAAGTTCGTTATTTTCTGCAAATTTAATATAAATTACTGGACGAAAACACTTGTTACATTATTTAACTACACAAATAATGGCACTTTGGCAATATACGGAGGCCATACTGTCTCTTTCTACTATTACACTATGTAAGTAGGTTTTAGATTAGGTTATCATAGGTGTGATACTAGCAGTACCAAAGTTAAAGTTAACCTATACAAGCGCTCACCTAATCTGAGCTTGAATTTAGGTACTATCTCGAGGGATGTTTTTTCATTTTTTTCATGTTTTTCAGTGCGGAGCCACCAAAACCGGCATTGATTGTCAGGGGCTTTTCTGATTGTTACTTTCCCGACCTCAGATCACTAGGCAGATTATCTAACGTGATCTGAGGTCGGGAAAGTAACGATTGGAAATGCTCCTGGCTATCAGCGCGTGCTTCCAGCGCCATCCCGCACTTCTGGCGGAAGAAGGAAAATTATCCCGAGTTAGTACTACCTAAATTCAAGCTCAGATTAAGTGCTGAGCTTAACTTTAACTTTTGTATTTATAATAGGTACGCATATGTTTACCTGCTTATATAACTTAATAAGAAATAGTACGGAACAGAATGGTCCTCGAATAATACCAAAGTAACCATTATTTAACTACACGCATAATGTTGACCGTACATGATGTTGGAACTAGTGGGTTTGGCACTGGAAACATAAAACTACAGAACGAGTAAGTTAAGAAACTGATTTACCTCTGATAACCACTAGAACTCCAAAAAATGATATATTTATTATAGTTATACGCTTATGACTAATGCTCCCTAATAATTATAGTTTATGCTTCAGAACTTTAAAACACTAAATATGACATACATTTATTCGTACTTTTGAGTAATCTAAACACTGGAGCAAGTAAAACAGCTGTTTTTAAATAAACAATAATGTTGAAGTACACGAGCTCCTCACGTGTTAGATTTAATGGGGTGATCAACCGAGGCGGAGAGAAAGAGTGGGGACAGAGCCGAGCAGAGCCGAGGCAGTACCGATAAATCCCCGAAAATTCCTGACAAACTCTGTACATGCGGCTAATAGCGACCTCAGTTCGGAACGGTTCTGATTTCTATTATCTTACCAATTAATGAGTCGTTTTATATCCGAATTAATGAGGTCGTTTTATATCCGAACATATCTGCAAAACATAGAAATTATATCGAATTAATTATATTAATATAGAACTTTCTTTATAACTCCAAAGGACACTTTACACGAACATATCTGCAAAACATAGAAATTATATCGAATTAATTATATTAATATTGAACTTTCTTTATAAACTCCAAAAAGTTACCCTTATTTATAAAGTCATGGTTAAATCTTGAACATATAACAACCAGTTTTTCTGCAGTAAAATGTTGGCAATACAAAACACATAAATAACAAGATTTACGACTATCAAACTAAAAACAATGGCCGACCATGGTCGTTTTGATGAGTTGACAGTAGTCACGTGACAAACAGGAAAGTTTCCGATTGGCCGAGAGGGTCACGTGACCTATAGGGACGGCTTCGATTGACCGCCAGACGTAAACAAACAAACCCACATGGACAAGGAAAGGAATAATTAGTGAAGTTATTGAAATGGCGTGCGATGGTTTTTTGTCACACGCTAAAAAGACCCTAGCTTGCGTATTCAAAACTCAGATCACGCGATGCTTGCCCGCTGCGCAGCGCTTTGCGCTGCTTGCTCTTTTAGAAAAAAAATTAACTCGAGCTTGCAAAGTCCAAGCCAGATCACGCCATGACTGCTTACACACACAAAACTCAGACAGAACTAACGCAGGTTTCATTACAGGCAAAAGGTAACCGGCGCGCGTTTATGACTGATAAGATAAGACGAGTTTATACTAGAAAGTAGTACCTGGACTACTGCCCTACGAAATAATAACACCAAAAAAACAAATAAATACTTTGTCAGTCAGGTTTTTCAAAACGGCTACGGCGATAATCGGGACTAGTTTTTTCGGTGAAATTTACGTGCCGCTGGTCTTAAGATTTACCAAAGTCATTTAATAATGTAACTGAAATGATGCCTAACATCATGGGAAACTGAAGGATTTAAAAATGACTGGGATTTTGAATTACCTTTATTTATGGAAGAAAATAGTATAAAAGGCGATACTAGATTAACAAATTTAGAAGTAAGTAAAAAGAATACGAGTAAAGAAACTCTAAAACAATTGTGGTTAGAAAAAATGTCACTATCACATTTAGGTTATGTTTATGTTTATACTGATGGATCCAAAACTGACACGAGCTCCTCACACGGGCTATCTGTAGTTGGCAGGAGGGGCCCCTCCATCCCCACTCTTTCTCTCCGCCTCGGTTGATCACCCCATTAAATCTAACACGTGAGGAGCTCGTGTTGAAGTACAACTCTTGAGAGAAGAAATATTCGGTTATTTGGGTGGTAGAAAAGTGTTGTTAGAATGCTGCAAACTGTCAATTATTTATAATGACTAGATTATTATAATTATTGTCAATTGATTACGTTTCAAGGTCAACAAGATCGCTACATTCTTTGAATCTCATAAAATGAGAGTAACTTTTAAAAATGTTAAAAGGATTCATTTAATTTGGATTTTTTATGGTTATTTGTAACGTTTTACGGCACCCACAAACTTCTCCTTCAAGCTCAAAACGTACGTATTAAAAAAAACATCGTTTTTACATAGCAACTTTTTAATATAACTTAACTCTCTTTGTTCGTTCAGGATTCTATACATACGTTTTTAATAAAAGGTTGAGTCCTTTCCGTTACCTTGTTCTTGAGCACCAAACCTGCAGTATGTTAAATAAATGGTTATTTAATTTTGTTTATTTATGTGATAACCAGATTTGTTTACATACAGCTGATTGCAAGTCACTGTGAAAACACTGAGATTTCATTCATTAGTCCATGTATTGAAATTGTGAATCACTGTCAATGCAATCACAGAGCATTGTTTTGCATTATTTAGATTCTTCCAGCAGCGTATTTTGAAATGCTGATTTATGTTTTTAAACAAAAAACCCCTGACAAGTATAACAGTTTAATTAGCAGAAAGTTTATGGTGACAAAAGTTATTCAAACGGTACAGTTTCATTTTCCATGTTCCACAGGTAAACATAGATCCCACTATCTGTGACAGATTGTCATTCAGTAATATCTCGAGAGTTTCCTGTGACGTGCTCGATCACAGGCTTTCACATAAAGAATTCCTTCTGCAAGATAGCCTTAAATACACAGAATAGTACTAGGTATAGCTATGCCCCAGCAACATAAGCGGAAACAGAAACGAAATGGATAACAAAATGGAGGTGGAAGCATTGATTCCTTTCATTCAAGTAAACCGAACTGGACCACACCCGCAGAAATATAACGGCAGCTGGCCTCTGAAAAATCCTAGATGTGATTTTCCTAAGCAACTGAGTGACGTTCAGATTCCAAGGCAGAGATCCCAAATAATTTGAGTGTCACAATTTTTAATATAAAAACATGCAATTTATTACATGTGTTACTGGCCTCCGAAACTTGTAATTTCTGAGACA
>NW_025780448.1:0-19528 GCF_021130785.1 Homalodisca vitripennis | reverse complement strand
AAATATATACATACCTCTGCTTACTGTAAGATCTTAACTTTACCGCATTAGTTGTTGATAACCAATAATCCTCTCTCCTTCTAGCGTCTTTTATGTTTGTCATCTATTTCTGGACGTTTAGCTGTGAAAGGGGTTGAGGGCCCTGGAACAGGTATTATTTTTTTCAAAAAGTGATCTTTGCCACCGAGGTAGTATAAGAAAATGCGTTAGCTCTATAAAACACGATATGATCTCCCAAAAGAGGTGATATAATAACTATGTTAACATAGTACTTGCAGTCATAATAATTGAAAATAATGTAAGCAGCCAAACTAAGTACACATAAGCGTAGTGAAAATTGTTTAATCACTTAGTAATTGTGAACATATTATCTGTGGTCTGGCTAAGACAAACTAAATGAACATAGTACCTGTATATTAAACTAAGAGAAAAATATTTTATTAAGGTCAAACTAAATAAGTATTCTCATTGTATGGCTTAATATATGATCAAACACTCCAATAAATGAAAAAAATTTTATTTTTTGGAGGCCTTTCGTGCTCAATGAACACATCGTCAGACCCACATAACTGAGTAAAAGTAAAATAATAATACAAACAATTTAGGACTTAAATCAAAAACATATGTCTTGAAAAAATACAAAGAGATAAGATTTTAAAGGCCAGGAAGTATGTCTACTGATTTATATGTAAAAATTAATATTTAATTAGATTAAAGGCAGTAACGGTGAATTTTGTAGAGGTCCAGGCTCATTATTTACTAAATAATTTTAGGTTCTTCTGCATAAATAAATAGTTTCGTAAGCATAAAAAAATTCTTTTCATTTATTGGAGTGTTTGATCATATATTAAGGATTTAAGTTTCCAATAAGAAGAAGCTGGTAAAAGTATCCTCATTGTAGTCAAGCCAAGTGAATCTATTGCCTATATTAAACTAACTTAACATATTGCATGTAGTTAAACATATTATTTTAAAGTCGACATAAGTGAAAGCTAATATATCTAGGAAAAATAAATGTTATAGACAGCTATGCGGATGTAACAGGATGTATATGCGTGGGAATATATTAGGATTGGGCAGTAATAACGGTTATAATCATGTTTTCGGTCCTAGGGACTATTTGTCGAGTCTTTAAATATCACGTAAGACCAAATTTAAAAAATGTAAACACGAGAACAAACTCTTTAAAATATTTTAGTAAGAGTGATATTTTGCTGGTTTATTATGGTAATAATGTGGATATGTAGTGACATATAAGCTATTGCAAAATATATATTGAGACTTAATAATATGTAAGTATATATGTATTGCCGATAGTTACATAACATTCCAGTTTGCTACAGATTGTACTCATTTTATCATTAATCACGAATATTAACTGATAGGCCTATGAGTTAAAAAAGCAAATCGTAATAAACTACCATGCTTACAGAGAAGAACATGACAAGTATTAAGCACTTATATATTTACACAACAAACAGACATTTTGCATTCGAAGATTCCAAGGGCAATAAACTAAATAATAGATAAAAATTATACCTGTTCTCTACAGGGATATACTTTAACATGAATATGGAGATTCTCGTATCAAAAAAATAAAAAAACCGAGCCAGAATCCCTTCATTCAAGGATCAGGACAAATATTATAATTTGTTAACTTACGTACTTTGAGCTATTAAATAGGATTCAAGATGAAATATTTAATGAACCTTATTAATACGGTTAGGCAGAATTGAGTTTGATTATGTTAAGTTATTATATTTTATAAATGACTTTTCTTATCAATCTTACCTGTTGTTGCCTTGGCGTAGAGAAGAAAAGTAAATTCAGCAACTTACAGTACTATCCAGAAAATTTTGCTTAAAAAGTATTCTGAATAACATAAATGAGGCGAATGCCGTCTATTTAGGTGTATCAATAATATATTCAATTTAGTATATCCTGGACAACAATGAGCTGAAATTGCTGGTGGAGGGGAAGGGTACTTTAGGGAGAGGAAGGGAAGTGCCCTTATACAGTACAATGGACATGTCTGTGAATGTGGTTGTAAATTAATTATTCTGTTCTCTTGACATAAATAGATTTATTGATTGAACTGCGTTTTGGTAACCAAGCAGCGTGTTTTGCTAAACAAAATTAAGTTATTATGGAAGGATACATAAATACAGAATACAATACTTACGTCAATAATGATATTAATGGTAGTGCAAATTATATTTGTTTATATTGAAATTAGACTTTAAAAATTCATTATAAATCATACCAAATACAAAAATTGGATTTAAGTTGATTTTAAAACAATTTTATACTACTGATCTTGCAAATTTTGGCTTTACTGCGCTTGATAACATAAACTTGTTCCATCTGCATGCTGGCAAATAAACGAGTTCCACTAAACTGTTACTGTAAAACTATCAAAAGAAGATTATTAATAGTACATCAAATTTACTAATTTTTAGGTTATATAAGAAAATAGTGTAAAATGTTACACGGTATTTATAAAAACGTATTGTTGGATCAAAGAGGTACATTGAAACTTTGAGTTCTGTTTCTTTACAATAATGAAGTGAAATATAAAAATAAAGTTCTTGCAAGTACACATACGCAAATAAAACTTTTTATGCGAACCCATAAAGTAAAATTACGATATTCTTAAAACGTATTAAATTAACTTTAAGCTATTTTAAATAAGTACGTCATTGAAGTTTAATACGTATTTGTGCATCTAACAGTAATAATATTCGTTATAAATTAATATATTTTAAAATACTTAGACGTTAAATTAGTAAAACTGTAATTGTACTGGAAACGAGTACTCATATTTTGAACAAAATTTGAATCTTACTATATCTAATCCGTACTTAAACTTTGACACTTAATCCTTCCAATCAGGACTTTGTTCCATCAGTTATATTATTATAAATATTATTTACAGTAAAAAAAATAATTAATGCTTTAATTTATTTATAATTGGCCCTGAAATAATCACTGATCCAAACAAGTATGTCTACAAATACAATATTCTGGTCATCAGAGGGGCATATCTCATTTACAGGTTCAAAAATATTCCTCATTCTGCAAATAAAATATATTGTTTTTGAATGCTTTCTGTACTGATAACACAATTGATATAAACTTTTAATTTAAAAGGAAAATAATAAATTTAATTAGATATACACACGTTTTCGTGGTGGGAAATCGTTACCAAAACAAAAGCGGACGGTTCTATGCAGTAAGTTGTAATGAACTTGCGTATATCAAAGACAAAGAAAAACACCTTGTCATAAATTCAAGCTCTTGTAATGAGAACTTTGGATAGTTGCCGAAACTTCTACATGACGCAGATGTCCCAGAATGGTTCCTACACTGCCAAAATACGTTTGTCATCTTGAATTCATTGTATGTTTTTTAAACATAATGATTTATTAACTACTAACTAGCCTCGCACAGATCGATCGTTGCTAGAACTCAAGCATATGGAAGTGTTATATGTTATAGTTAAAATAATACTGTTTTATATAAATACAGGGTGTCCCGTATTTCTGGGACAAAGGTATACCACGTTATTACTCAGGTCAAGAAAAAACATATTTATCCATACGAACATGGATTTCCTATGCTTAGTTTTCTATCTGTCTGTCTGTATGTGTTTTTTTCAATTAAAAAACTTAATATAAATATAAATTAAAAAATTATACCAAATTTGGCTCAAATGTTTAACGGTAACAAGGCCCGTTACTGAAAATATATCAAAGAATTTTATCACAAATCTAATGACACCAAAATTATTTAAATCGAATTACAAATAGTTGATTTAAGAGCAGATTTTACTGTAACAAGACATGGCCCTTATTGAGGTTTCTCAGAGAATAGCCATGAATGAAAACATTGAACAAAACTGCAGCTAAACTAAGATTATACAATAAACTCAAGTATTCCAAGATCTACTTTGAGGACTAATATGTTACAGCTATTAGTCTGAAAGTGGCGGGTGGATCTCCACAACAAGGTTTAAATATCTTAATACTGAAATTTTTAGTAATTATTTGGCGAGGTTGTAGAACGAAGGGTTTACGCCGAAGAAAAAACGTTTGAAGAAATCGAAAGCTAATTTAGGACAAGTTTCAATGTTCCTGTGTTTTTAACTGTTTGAAATTGGAATGAATGTGTTTAAAATACGTAATCGTACATCCACAAACGATGTCTGCAGATCTAGACGCCCTGTGGAAATATATACCCCGAAATATTTTACAAAATCTACGGTATGATTTTAAATGATTGACGAATCAAAGTGAGCGAAATAGTTGGGGTACAGTGGCTTCAATTTTAGCATAAAAATTTGTTGTGATAAAAATTTCGGCAAGATGGTGCTTCGTTTGTGATTTCGTGTATTTCGGTGGAGGAATAAACAGAATCATGTGGTCGACTCTGAGGGTTATTTGGCGCATTTACGTTGCAATTAATGACGCAGTTTATGCGATGAATATATACCTGTTGATGAAACATTGGATACATCACCACACTCTAAAGACAAAAAACAGCCAAAAACAGCGGATTTTTTCAAGGCAAACGAGCTCTGAAGAAGGTCAAAGTCGGAGGACTCTAAAAGACATGAGCACGGTCTTTTTACTATACTCACGGATTCATCTAAATTGATAACTTGTAAAAGTAAACAATGATAAAAGGAGAGTATCATGCGTCATTATTGGAAACGGATTAACAAAGAATTCAATATAAAACGTCCTCATCTGACTATTTCTTATTTCCAGGCTTGAATAAATGGCTTTAGAAGACAAAATGTTTACGTTCTTACGCGGAAGTAAGAAAATGCCTCTTGAGAATATTCCAAAAATCCTACTTATTAAAAGAATTTAAAAAATTGGAAATAATGGAATTGAGTTATGATGAATAATAAAAAAAAGTTAACAAAAAAAGTGGCTTTTTCTACTAATTATAAAGAACTATTGAACGAACCTCGTATTACTAGCAATGGACAGACACAAGATTGTACAGTTGTTGCAACCTACAAACGATAACTGTTACAAGTACCATCATTATCTCCTAGCTAGTCTAGAACAAAGAGTATTGTCCTTACAATGTCACATCAGCTCAGTTGTTGTTTATACTTTGTTATTTTAATGAAACCCTTTAAAGATACAGAATGCAAATAAAAAAATAATTTAGCTAGTGAAGTCCACTTTTACCATAAGTTGAAGTAGTTATAAACTTAAGGTGTATAAAAGAAACACGGAACTCACCTTATGGAAACTTGATTTGAGTCAAAATCTATACATATTTAGAATTAATCAGTACTACAAGGACAAGGGAATTTATATACAATAATCATTGAACTTTGTATTAATTGAAAAAAAATATGTTTTTAAAGTACGAAGATGAAATTGTTTCTTATAAATGGTTTTAAAGTTTTTATAAACAGTTTCAAAACAATAAATTGTATGAGTTTAAATATAATGGGGTTAAGACAGCATATAAAGTGGATAATATTATGTAAAAGTGTGATAGTGTATTGCATTGTGTTTGTTCACACTGGCCAAAATAGTTCAATTGTTAGTGAAATCTTTGAAGCTATTGAATAAAATATTAAATACTGGAAAGATTGAAGAAAGTTCAGAGGCACCATATTTTAAACTTACTTATAAAATAGATCAAGATATTGAAATATCCTCTAGTGACTATCACTTATCTCAGGATTGTTTTGAATGCCGTTTTTAAAAAGAATATGGTCTTGTAGTTCTGTTTTTCAAAATTAAATTCCGAACGAGAGTCTTAGGTTAACTGCTATTAGGACATATTCTAACGTAAATTTGGTTTTATTTTGTTAATTTTTTACAAAGGTAGCTCATATTTTTTTATTACGTACTATAGTTGTAGATTGGTGAAACAAATACTTACACGTAATGACAACTTATTATCCACGTGACTATCCGAAAATAAAAAATTCAAATTTTCTTTCTGTAATCAAAAGAACATTTTTAAAGTTATATAACGTATTGAACACATATCCATAAATTCAGGATATTGCTGGTGGTAGCAATAACACACATAAATCATGCATAACGGTTACTATGTCATGTGTTCATGAATACTGTAGAATCGTTCCAACAATCTGGAGCAAACTATGCCTCTCTAGTTATATTTATGATTACATTTAAACTTTATACGGTAAACTATTATGTATAAATATATGTATTTAACTATGTATAAATATATTATCGAATGTACTTGAAAAACATTAATAAAACGTTTTCAAAACACAAGCTGTGTAATTCATGAGTTACTTAGCTTATATAACTAATTATTACATATAAAATAACTAACTAATTTGGCATGAGTCGGTCAGGATTTCAAATTATTGCTCCGAAAATATATTAGTTTGTTACGAAAAATCTCATTAATATATACGGATCTCCTTGTAACTTGTTTATCTGGTAATTTAACATCTTTTGGTGCCTTGTGAGATCACTTGATTAGAGAAATGGCCGAGACGAGACGTAAATACTTAGTGACAGTGTCCGTTTTTACACTAGAAATAATGAAAAAAAACTGTATGTGGTGCTGAAACGCAAAAAACGTTTACATCTATTGGGATCTCATCAGGTAAAAAGTAGAGCACAAATTTTAAGTGCCACCTCACGATAGCTTTTAGATTTTTAAAGCTCAGAGGAAGGGCGTTATGAGTATTAAAACTAATACGAAATTAGTTTTGCCTTCCCACCAAGAAAATTTAATTTTGGTAATACATTCTTGTTTACAGGATATGTGTCCAGAAGTGGCATTCTTTAGTCAAACAACCATTTTGGTTTTTATTTTTAATAAGAAATTTAGTTACGTTTTATAAAATATGAAACCTATTTAGAAAATTAGTGTACTGAAATTATTAGTGAACTAATCAGCAATTAATACATGAGTTTACAAATAGAAATAGTAATAATAAAATTCAATTAGCCATTGTATATTTATATCAAAATAATTTTTGTTTACGGTCTGGTTTATAATTACAGTAGTATTAAAGTTATAAAATTATATTTTTATTAAGCATTCAACGCCCACTGAAACAAATTGAACACAAAGGCAGAAGGATTTATTTTCTCATGTTGGCAAGTACAAATATAAGCTAGTAAGCCTGAGGTTGGTTAAACTCACTATTCTATTTTTAATACGAAGCCTACTTATGAAATAAAATTTACTTAAACTATTATTATCTTAATTAGCATTAAATAGTTGTTCTAAAAATAAAATGAGCAATCGTAAACTTTATTAACCTACGTAATGTACGAAGTTTTATTTTACGGTTTTGTTTTACAGCCACAATCTTATTACAGTACTAAAATTCTACTTTTATTAAAGCATTCAACCCCCAGTTAGCTGGATATACGGGCAGTAGAAGTGATACGTTTTCTCTTATTGAAAAGTAACAATTTAACCTATCAAGTATACGATTAAACATTTTGGTATTTTACTAAGGATTTTCAAAAAATTAACATTTGTTATTAACGCATATAATTACAAAAATTTAGTATCAATATCTGATATTTGAAATTTATAATTACAAAAGACACTATTTATAATATAACATAACCCTTAAATTTTCCGACTGAAAAACATGTTCTTATATTAGAAAATAAATAAATAAATTAACAATTCCTATTTATTACTTGGTTTTAACATTTATGTTTGTTTAAGTGAAAAATATTCAGTCCTTATAAAGTTAGAAATTTTATTTCAATTAACAAATTTACATTTGCTGCAGGTGTTCACTGTAGGACCAGACTTACACTTATACAAGTAAAAGTTTGAATTATCTAACACAGGGTGTCTCATAATTCTCCACCAATCTTTTCATATATAATTTCCGGACTAATATAATACAAAATAAATATCACATAAAAACCAAACATTCGCCATTTTGATTTTTTTAACTTAGCTGTGTTTTATTTTATGACGGCTTGATTTAATAATGGGAAATTTTATATATTTACAACCAAACAGTCTAATTAACAAAATTGAGGTTTTATTTTCAAATTGGCGGCTTCCTAAAATCCTTAAGCGTAAATATTTTTAAAACGACATGATGAAAAAGTTACAGATTTTACATTTTAGTTAGAAAATATTTTTTATCTAAAGAAACCATGTTTAAGAATATCGGTTGATAAATAAGATATATAATGTACATTCTTTCTTATCCAGTGTACTGTTTTTTGTTTATTATTTTCTCAGCTCTATTGTCAAAGTTTCGTTAAACAAACTCGTATGGCTCGAAAAGCCGTTGGCAGAGAGATAGCTTTCCCTCTCACCAGCCTTTGTGTAACATTGTGCTGTGTACTCCGAAGCTAGCGGTACTTGTGAGCAATAGTATACTATTACTGTTCGTTTAAACGTATCAATAGAACTTTAGAACCGAGTTTTAACTTTTTTTTACAGTATTTTCACATTTATTCTACTATTTGTAACTTAGAACATTTCATATACCACAAAAAAAACTTTACATAATTTATTTTGTATATAAAAAATAAAAGAATAAAAAATAATTCTACATTAAGAGTTAAATGCAACATTTGATATTTTTCTGAAGATCAGAGTATACTTGGTACTTTTCCGATAACATTAGACGGCTTGGGTTTATGCCGCCATAATTCATATCCTAATAATATTGTTATAATTTATTTTGTTCTTTTTTGTTCAATTTAAATAAATCCATTTGTATTCATCACAATGTTGCTTATGTTTACCACTAGACATTACTCAGTTTAAACTTCTCAGATTGCAACAGTTTTTAGTGTTTTTTAGAGAGCGATGGACTAAGGGAGAGCGATACTGCGGTTCATAATTAGAGGGGGATGGGGTTGGAGGTATTATACTCTACGGAGAGAGCAATTTCAAAACAGCCTTTGCCGAGTGAGGACCTTGGAAAATACCTAAAGAAAATAGGAGTAAAGAATACTATGAACCTTAATTTCAATAAATATAAAATCAATGTTAATAATTATAAATAATATTAAATGGACGCAATTATTAGAATCAGAATAAATGAGAACTAGTATAAAACTTTTTATCCTTCAAACACTAATACAGAAACTGAAGTGTGACCTCATGTTGACTTTTCATAATATATCTCAAAAATATATCTTCAAAATATTATCAAATACTATAAAAATAAAGCAGTTCAGATTTATTCACTTCATTTACATTATTAATTATTTTTTAGAAAACATGTTTTCGATGTTTTATTCAATTAAAATCTATTAATTCTATGAAAATACTTAAAATAGAATAAATTATATCATAGGGTACTCGTAAACTCATGTTAAAAATGTCAAGATGTAAAATTGTTTTCTTTGTTTTTATAGATTAAAAATGTTGTCTCACTTCATGATCAGTTTTTTTATTCTATTCATAGAAATGTCATTTATGTTATACTTCACATATGTTTACCTGGTATTTTGTACGATACCTTTATTTTGTAACACGAATTATTATTTTAGTGAATATTAACAATATGTTTATGAAAACCCCATTTCTTTGTAAAAAAGTGATTACAGGTTGTGGGATAAAATGTTTTGTAATACAATAAGATAAATTAATGTGATTATTGATAGCCATTAAAACATTGAAAAATAGTTTTATGAAGAATAAGTTTTAAAATTCGTTACTTTTTTATTTATCACAATTAGTACACGAGTACATAAATATTATATTAGTTATATTTCGGCATTTTGAATTGAAAAAATTACGTGCCACATTTCCGTTATCAATAATAATTAATTATAAAAAAGGCAGAAAGAAAATGTTTTTAAAGGGAAAATAATTGTGATATTTTTCTTACATTTAAAAAAAGGGCTAGAAAAGAATAAATTCACTACAAGTTGGTAGCAATTTCTACCGACTGACAGTAAGACTATAATCCTGGATGTAAGTTTTGAAAGATATGAAATGAATCAATAAATTATTTGATAACAATTTGACAACATAAAAAAAAAAAAAAAAAAAAAAAAAAAAAAACACTTGGAGGACCAGTCGGGTTCTCCACCTTCAGCTGATCTCTCTCTCTCTCTCTCTCTCTCTCTCTCTCTCTCTCTCTCTCTCTCTCTCTCTCTCTCTCTCTCTCCCACGCATTGATTAACGTTAATATGCTTAATTAAATAAAATATTACTAAATGTAATTAAAACTAAACACTATATATAACCAGTACCCAGACTTCTTAGTCTTCCCCTAGGCAACATCTAGGGGATGTTCAGTACCATGCAGCTTCATACTCTGTTTTATATCTTGATGATATTAACTCATGAGTTTTCAATGGATGATTAGAAAAAATATAACAGGATTTTAGACATTTCTCAAGTATCTGGAGTTCTCAATAATAAAAAAGGCCAAAATGGTTTTCAAAACGGTTTTTATGACCAGTTGTTATTTACGAAACATGAACATCACCATAGCCATGCAATCTTTGTAGTGGGCTTGATTGTGAACATTACTGTTTTAATATTAAAAATTAATTTAAAACGATTAACATTTGTTTTAGTCCGTTTTTATGAATCTTATAACTATCCTTTTGATACTTATTACTGAAGGTTATAATGTATCAAATACGTACTCTAAAATCAATCAATCATATCAATGAAAGTATGGTAAAAGTTGAAAAAACAATATCTATATGTGCGTTGGTAAGGCCAAAAGTGATTGATGGCCCAGTCAAACTTAAATTATCCATGATTGATCAGTCATTGATGAACACTATTCTGGCCGGCCAGTTGAAGTTTAAACTCAATTCAGATGTTATTATTCGTGAGTAAACAGTATATTTTACTCAAATATATTTGCAAACCTAATGGGACTCAGAGGAGTGATTTTTTTCTTCAAATGCTGGAATAATGTAAACGATCTAAAGCCGTAATTTCGCACCCTTTCCACTAGTTTGTCCGACTGAAGGAGTTATAATATGAATATCAAAATATTTCTGAAATAAAGATCAAAGATATTAGAATTATTTCTCTACAATAGGTATACAAGTTATTCTTTCGGACAAGTAAATCGATGTTTGAGTTGGTTGATTAAATCTAGAATTTTAAAAATTCCATTTTAACTATACCACTTTGCTTTTATAATTATTGAATGCCTCTATTTCATTTGACTTACCATCGGAAAAGCTAAAAACCAATGTGAAATTGATATAAAATTTCTTAATATTTAGTCTGTACCCTAAGAATTAAAATAATGACATTTAAATTATATAAATTAAATTTATATCATAAAATTAATAAGATAAAAGATTATAGATAATAAAAGATCAGTAAAGGATATAGTTTAGGAAGATAAGCATCAAATAAATATTATATATTCAGACGTGAAAGAAAATACAACGGAAATAATTATTATTCATAACAATAGCAATAATAAAATATTGAAATCATTAATAATCATAATGGGATAAAGTAATGATATCAAACTAATAGTAACACAATTAAATTTTTCCCCATTTAGCGGATAAGGAACAGAGAGCTGGTGACCTGTCCTTGACACTGACTTTCAGAAAATTAACGACTCCATTATTTTGCCCCATTCTATTACTAACTTCGTCATTTTCTTGAATTACAATTTATAAACTCACCATCAAATTTTATGTAGATATAAATTTAGATTTTAGTTTCAAGCTATATATTTCTATAATACGGTTTGTATTGTTATATTTGACCTTTATTTATTGTAATAGTTTTTGGTGTATTTTCATATTTCCGTACTGTATAAGAATTAAAATTAAACGAGATTTTGATTTTAACCAGTACACTCGTATTTTAAACTTCATTACTATCACATTTTACCGATAACGCTTTAAATTCCAATGTTGTTATACTTCAATTATTATTATAGATAGTCATCTGCTAAAAAAACCATGTTTGGGGGCCTAACAGATTCTGGATCAAAAATTATCGCTTGTAATAGTTATGTCAGGATAGCCAAACCTATGCCTTACGTTGTTTTATGTATTTTTAAAATATACGGTAATCCTAAATATATTTTGTTTAGAAACTAAGTGAAACTTTTGAATGAAACAATCCTGGTTCCGGTATATAAAAGCTAATAAAGTAGACAAATGTTTGGGAGTTATCATAAAATCTTACAAACTGGAACCAAAGTTTAAATTTCAGCAATTTATAGATTAAAAAAAAACACATCATAGTTCAGGTACATGGTCTATCAAGGAGTACTTGATGTTTATCAGCTGCACAATACACTTTAAAAACATGAAATGTGCTATTCCGAAAATTACTACCAAACCTTTAATTTGTTTACCTCGCATAAATTCGAACACATTATATCAATCTTCTAAAAGTAAAATTCGATTATAGTGATATAATAGTTACTAGATTTGTACTTATCCAGAAATTTATTTTACATTATTTTAGCATCATATCTACACATTCACGATATTATTTTAGCATCATATCTACACATTCACGATATTATTTTAGCATCATATCTACACATTCACGATATTATTTTAGCATCATATCTACACATTCACGATATTATTTTAGCATCATATCTACACATTCACGATATTATTTTAGCATCATATCTACACATTCACGATATTATTTTAGCATCATATCTACACATTCACGATATTATTTTAGCATCATATCTACACATTCACGATATTATTTTAGCATCATATCTACAAATTCACGATATTATTTTAGCATCATATCTACACATTCACGATATTATTTTAGCATCATATCTACACATTCACGATATTATTTTAGCATCATATCTACACATTCACGATATTATTTTAGCATCATATCTACACATTCACGATATTATTTTAGCATCATATCTACATATTCACGATATTATTTTAGCACCATATCTACACATTCACGATATTATTTAATCTGAAATATAAAGAACAAAAAGTCAAATGAAATCTTTAATTGCTCGTCACAATTACACATTGTATGGCAAACGTCAGAATTAATTATAAATTTAAGACTCGCATTCCACATTACCACCATGTCCAAACTTACATGATGTTCATGCATTCCAGTCTCATTCATCCATCGCCAATCTCAACCCACTTCCAGCGCTGGAGTCAGTCATCGAATTGGGCGGTCTCCCAGTTAAACGCCAGAAACTCATCATCGCTGTAAAATGCATTTGACACGAGGAAGCGCTTAAGACGAGCTTTTGACGCCTTGGGCGTTTGGGCGTTTGTAATAGAATTTGGCAAACTGTCGATAAAATGAACACATGCCTGCGAAGGCAAGTGCTCATAAAACCACCGTTTTGTGTCTTCCAGTACGGTAGTTATCTCTGCCTCTAGTCTCATACCCGTGTATGTCACGTCCCCCTGGTTAGGGCACATTTAGACAAACAGAACAAAGATGTTTTTTTCTAAAATGTAGAGACTGGGTAAAGTCAACAGTTGCAAAGTTTTGAATGCTGTCCTGCACGACTCTCTGAAATTCAACTTTGCGATGATACGAATTGCTTTTTTTGCAATTTGAACACCCTCAGGAAAATTATTGCCTGTACAGGCCCCCCACAACACCACTCCATAGGAAAGGTGAGAGTGAATTAGCCCATAATATGCCGCAATCAATACCTGACTGGGGCAGTACCGGGCCAAGGACCTCAAAACATATATTCCTGAGGACAGTTTGGCACACACATGGTCAATGTGATTATTCCATGTCAACCCTCGGTCGAGGAGTATTCCAAGGAATTTTGAGGAGTAGACTTCTTCCAATATGGAATCTGCCAACATGACGGCTGACCCACATTGGGAGTCCATTGGACGCAGTGCGAAATTTAGCACATTGGATTTCGAAGAATTCGTTTGAAGGTTGAGGCTATTGAAATATTGCACACAGTTGTTGATATCGACAAAGGTTTGTAGCTCCAAACCTTCTTGTGTGTTATCTCTGAAACAGAGAGTCGTGTCATCAGCATACTGCACAATTTTACCATGCAGCAGCGATGAATGTAACGTCATTGACGTACAACAGGAAAAGGATTGGGCTGAGTATAGAGCCCTGAGGGACTCCATAAACTCAGTTGAATTGGTTTAGAAAGTTGGTTTGATATCCGGACCACTTGAGTTCTCTGACTTAAAAATGATTTAAGCCATAAGAGCGGCATACCTCGGATGCCATGAGAATGTAGTGTGTCAAGCAGTATTTCATGGTCAACGCAGTCGAATGCTTTAGACAGGTCAAGGAACACACTTAATGTGTGATCCTGACGTTCTAGTCCCTCTACAACCATATCAACCAGACTCACCACTGCGCCTATCGTAGATTTTATTTTTCCTGAATCCAAATTGGTGTTCAGAAAGCTGGTTGTTTTTATTTAAGAAATAAAGCATTCTCGTTAGAAAAATTTTTTCAAATATTTTGCTCAATACAGGCAACAGGCAAGTCTGTATATTGTTTGAGTTAAAAGGCACTAATTTCCTAATAGATTCAAATAAATTTGAAGCTGAAAGCCCTTCTGAAAAATAAAGTCCAGTACGTGAGGAATGTGTGACGCTCCACCCACTCAGGACACAATACTCATTGTGACAGATTCGTCGTTATTGTGTTCATTGAATCGAACTATTAAGCTTTATGTCCCTTCATTTGCTGTTTACAAATATACTCCATGTGGAAATGAAAGTTGCAATCGTTTTTAGTTCTGCTATAATTTAGTACTATGATATAAACGAACCAAACTTGTAGAGGCTACAGTTTTCTACAGGATATTAAATCTGTTAGATATGTGCATAGATAAAAAGCACACTATGTAACATGACTTCAATTTATGACCGACATAGAGACAATAGAGACATGAGGGTTGTGTTTTGTAAATGTTTGATAGCACATCATTTCTGTAGTTGACAGTTATCCCAAAATGCCAAGTTCAGTGTGATGTGTAAACTATTTAACTATGTTTAACAGACGCTACTTCAGTAAAGGTACACCATAATAATTGTAGGTGGGGTCGAACTACAGCCCCAAATATTTCTGATTTCCTAACTAATATTTATAATTTATTGGTCTACAATATTTAGCAATCTAAAAAAAAATATTTCATTGATGTCTTTTTATTTTAAAACCCTGTATCAGGCTCATACCTATGTCTCTCATTTTATGTCTTGTGTTTGATCGTGTTGTCCATTAACTGCTTATGACGACGCGACGCCCAGAGCTCAAAACACTGAACATATTGGATTTCTCCTTGTTAATTCTTGATTTAAAAAGATGAAATGTAACTAGAAATATCCAAAAATTCTAATTCAATATGAGTTTACTAAAAAACTAAACGTTTGCGACCCTCCTTTTTATGTTACGGTTTCATATATAGATCAATCAAACCGGCAGTCGTAACCATAGTTTCCTTATCTCAAAACTAGAGATAGAGTTGGATCCTCGTACGAGAGTTACGATATTTTTCAATTACAAGAACACTTAGTAAATAAAATAAATAAATAAGGATGCATTTATTTAAGCGAGTTTCTCGTTTACAAACGTTTTTCAGAATAACTTGTGTCATAAATTACAATAGCTACAAGTGGCATTAAAACAAGCTTACCTTAAACTATTAACTGAATTAATAAACTAATAACCTATTTAAACAGCTAAACAATCTTTAAGTTACCACTATCGTGTAAAGTTTGTTTTTTTTGGCTTGAAATGCTTTACATGTCATGATCTTGTTCAGATCAGAATTAATATCAGCAAATATGTAACTGACATTACTCTGCATATAGATAGAACGTACCATGTTTTTCACTTCTGGATAGGTCAGATGTGTACAGATTTAAGAGAATAGGCCACAAAAAACTTCCCTGGGGATTACCACGCCGCTTAGGAAGGCAAAAGGAAATCTCATCCTTACCTCCGTGACCTGCTGCCGTTCACACAATGTATGAATTGACCCACCTGTCAATGTTCTCTCTCCAAATCCATAATAAGTCTTTTTAGCTGTCAAAAATTTGTGACTGATCGAGTCAAATGTTTGGGAATAATCAAAAATAGTCTGTGAGGTATATCTTTCCGAGTCTCTTGCATCATACAGGACGGCGAATAGATTTAAAAGTGTAATGCATGTGTTGTAGTTACTCTGAAATCCAGATTGCAAATTCGGCAATATGTTATGGTAATTAGCATCACTTACGATCTGAAGAACTGCAATCTTTTTAAGAATCTTTAAGATGGCAGGTAATATTGAGATGGGTCTCAGTTTCGGCAGTGTTTTTAGATTTGTTACTTTCGGTATTGGTTTACCTAAACTTTCCATTTATTGGGATTATACCATTTCTAAGTAACTGATTTATTAAATGTGTTGTGGCTTCAATGAAATGCCATTGCTTTTGATTTTATTTATGGTGTTTTTAAAACTATTTAGTGTTTTAAACATTGATAATTTTGTTACCTTAGTACAAAATCGTAAGCAGTGAATTCAAAATTAAAATGGAATACTTATAAACCAACATTTTAACAACTTAAATACAAAATTTTCGGATAAACTTACAAACAAATGATACATTACAGTACTACAAAAGAATTAAAATGGCACTGAAGAATTACGTAAAGTAAAATTTACGCACAATGTAGAGCAGTCAATGAAGCGACAAAAAGCTGGACAAGTGTTCGGGCAGTAAGTGATTATTTTTGGGTATTGTGTTGCATGCTTGGAGTTATTTTACACAATTTGTGGGCCGAGAAAAATTCCCGGCTCAATAAAGCCTGTTATTGCGTCTGTTTTTGGAAGAAGTAGGACATATTTAGTTTTTGGGTATTTGGTAAAGAATGCTGGATCCTGTAATTTAGTTTTAAGAGAAATTGTATCAGATTCTGAACAGTCTTCATTGGCCACCCAAAAGCCATACACATACATTTAATTTAAAGTTCTGACTTTTATTATAATGCATTCCATTTCAATGCTGTTTACTTGCAAAGTTTAGTAGAATCTAGGGTAAAACATTTTACTTAATATTTACTATTGTCTGTAAAAACATTCCTAGCCATATAAACAAGGAAATAAATTTTTTGTAAGGACACTTAATTGCTTTCAATAAAATTAAGTTAGAAATTGACTATTAGTCGTCAGTTACTGCAATGTTGCACAATGTACGATATTCTTGGAACATTTCGCAATTCATTCAAATACCACGGCTTTACGTAAAAGCTGAATTTCAGGTGTAAAAACTGTCCATTAAACCTGGTAACTTATAGCAGCATATATTGGATGAACAAAATATTTAGTAAAAGCAAAGCGCAAATTATGACCAGGTAATTATTGACGTAAACTACATACATTGTGATATTAACTTATTATTTTATATAAAAAACACCAAATTGGTGGCAGCGACCTTGATAAACTCTTAATGAAATCGACTGGAATCAACGTAGGCTCGAGGATTTTAACGCTGGATTAACCGAACGAGGAGAACGTCAGAGAAAAAAACGTAGCAGTGAGAAACGGCAAGTGAGCAAGTAGTATTTTAGCGAAAGTATGTTGAACATAGTATATTATAGGGTACTATGTTTATATAATACATTAGATACTCACGTAGATTTTAAGTAAAAATACGACTATTCCTTCGTAATTATTAAAACATTCGCTTAATACAATTTTCAAAATAAAAATAAATCGGCGTCAATAAGTTTTACTAAAAGAAAGTAACTAAAAAGTACTTTTTAATGTCACAAAATGAACGTTACTCAAAACCACTACCACACAAATTTTGAAAGCAGTGCAAACAATTTTCAGATACTTGTGTATCAGAAAACTAATTCTATAGTTATACATTATAAACATTTGCCCTTCATTACAGACAGGCTTTCTAAATGTTAATGCGTAATATTTCATAAGCAAAAAAGGAAACTTTCCGATTTAGAAATTCACATCATATTAAATAATACATTAGATAATTAAATATTGAAACGTATCCTGAATTAGTAATTATGTTCAATGAATGTACAACACATAGTATTATAATATGTTTTATGTAATAGGTTTATATGTATTAGAGGTTGCAACATTATAATGCACTTATAGAATTATAAGTACTTACTTTGAATGTATCTTGTTTGCGAAGTTTAAATTCATTCAGTTAACTGGCGTAATTTAATTAATAAAGATCATGTTCTAAAAAAAGTATATCCTTTTAAAAATTGTATATAATCTCGTTCCTTATTCAAATTGCATTTGTTTGTTTAAAATAATTAGTATCAATATATTTCAAGTGTTGCATCATATTAAATAATTTCTGTAGTGTTTGGCTTTCAGTAACTTTTATTATGTAAAGTTAAATCTACGTTTTAGCTCTTATCAAGTTAAAGTACAGTTACATGTTATTGAAGAGAGGAAGAGGAATAGAAAGGTTTATAGGGGAATAGAAATTTGCACGTATGAATTACGTATTAAAAAAAAATAAATATATACTTGACTTACCAATTTAATTCAGATAGGTTGTTGTGGTTTATGCAAGTAACATTAAGATCTTATCAAAGTTATGGAAAAAAATTTGGTTGTTTTCTATTCTTTCATTCATTATAAACCTGACTCTAACTTTTAAATAGCAATTACAAATATATATTAATTATTTTTTTCGGAACTTTAAAAAAATGTTAAAACTTTTAAATCCAAATGTGTGAGAATTATGTAATACAACGGATTAATTTTGTGGCCGTAGAATGATTTGGGAAAAGACAAATTTTAGTACCACATGAAGAATTTGGTTAATAGTTACCAAAACCCAGATGTTAGAAACTGAGAAAAATGATTTAATAGTTTTTTTATTTTTATTTTACTTCTATAGAAACACAGTAGTCCTAAAAATGAAATGAATCTTAAATTTAAACTGTTAGACTTCCAAAATATCAATCTCATATTTTAATTTCAATCGATGAATTCTATACGCTATCATCTCATTCGATGTTTGCGACATTATACGTAATCAGGTAAATTCATGATATTGAACTGGAAAGATCAAGTTGTAGGCTTGTTACAAACTGAAGTCGACACTTTCTTATTATATGTTTTAAGTATTTTACCCATTAAAACTCATTTTCAATAAGGTTTAAGTCCTTTTATGGTGGCAGATTTATTCTAAGTATTTCTAAATAATATAAACATTTATTAATTTGAAAGTTTTACTATGTTACTCCAATAATCTTCTTTGAGTTCGGTCAACTTTGCCTGAGCAAGAAGTTCTTTTCTCTGTTAAACTAAATCATGCAACTTCTCTTGAATTTAAATTTAAAATTTATTTCCATGGTTACGTGAATGGAAGAAAAAAAATTATTACATTGAAAATAGGTTTAGAATAAGTTTCCTCATCAAAACAAAACAAAGAAAGTAACTTCTGTAGCGCGCACGCACACTACTATTTTAATATAGTAATTTTTAGATGGTATTTTAGTAATTACACAGTGTGTAAATTAACTGGACTAACCCAAGTCCCTTTAACCGCGTGATGTGAGGTGACTGGCCGTGCTGAGGAAATGCAAGGGTCAG